>NW_022332556.1:0-7868 GCF_002776525.5 Piliocolobus tephrosceles | reverse complement strand
CAAAGATACAACATACCAGAATCTCTGGGACACATTTAAAGCAGTGTATAGAGGGAAATTTATAGCACTAAGTGCCCACAAGAGAAAGCAGGAAAGATCTAAAAGTGTAAAGGTTTTTACAGTAATCTCTGATGGCAGTTTGAATTTCTGTGTGATCAGTGGTGATATCCCCTTTATTATTTTTTTATTGTGTCTATTTGATTCTTCTCTCTTTTTCTCTTTATTAGTCTGGCTAGTGGTGTATCTATTATGTTATTGTTTTCAAAAAACCAGCTCAAGGATTCATTAATTTTTTGAAAGGTTTTTCATGTCTGTATCTCCCTCAGTTCTGCTCTGACATTAGTTATATCTTGTCTTCTGATAGCTTTTGACTTTGTTTGCTCTTGCTTCTCTAGTTCTTCTAATTGTGATGTTAGGGTGTGGATTTTAGATATTTTCCACTTTCCAAAGTGAGCATTTAGTGCTATGAATTTCCCTCTAAACACTGCTTTAGCTGTGTCCCAGAGATTATTGTACGCTGTCTCTTTGTTCTCATTGGTTTCAAGAACTTTGTTTTTTTACCGCCTTAATTTAGTTACTTACCCAGTAGTCATTCAGGATCTTGTTGTTCGGTTTCCATGTAGTTGTGCAATTTTGAGTTAGTTTATTAATCTTGAGTTCTAATTTGATTGCACTGTGGTCTGAGAAGCTGTTTGTTAGGATTTCCATTCTTTTGCATTTTCCGAGGAGTGTTTTATTTCCCATTATGTGGACAATTTTAGAATAAGTGTTATGTGGTGCTGATAATGTATATTGTGTGAATTGTGATGGAGACTTCTGCAGATATCTATTAGGTCAGCTTGGTCCAGAACTGAGTTCAAGTCCTGAATATCCTTTTGAATGTTTTGTTTCATTGATCTATCTAATATTGACAATGGGGTGTTAAAGTCTCCTACTGTTATTGTGTGGGAGTCTAAGTCTCTTTGTAGGTCTCTCAGAACTTGTCTTTGAATCTGGGTGCTCCTGTATTGGGTGCACATATATTAAGAATAGTTAGCTTTTCTCGTTGCATTGATCCCTTTACATTATGTAATGCCATTCTTTTTTTAATCTTTGTTTGTTTAAAGTCTCTTTTACCATAGACTAGGATTGCAAGCCCTGCTTATTTTGCTTTCCATTTGCTAGGTAAGCACTCCTCCATTTCTTCATTTTGAGCCTATGTGTGTCTTTGCATGTGAGATGAGTCTCCTGAATACAGCACACTGATAGGTCTTGATTCTTTACCTAATTTGCCAGACTGTATCTTTTAATTTGGGCATTTAGCCCATTTACATTTAAAGCTGATGCTGTTATGTGTGAATTTGATCTTGACATCATGATGCTAACTGGTCATTTTGCACATTAGTTGATGCAGTTTCTTCATAGTGTTATTAGCCTTTATATTTTATGTGTTTTTGCAGTGGCTGTTACTGGCTTTTTCTTTCCATATTTAGTGCTTCCTTCAGGAGCTCTTGTGAGGCAGGTCTGGCGGTGACAAAATCTCTCAGCATTTGCTTCTCTCTAAAGGATTTTATTTCTCCTTTGCTTATGAAACCTAGTTTGGCTGGATATGAAATTCTGGGTATAAAATTCTTTTCTTTAAGAAGGTTGAATATTGGCCCCCACTCTCTTCTGACTTGTAGGTCTCTGCAGAGAGATCCACTGTTAGTCTAATGAGATTTCCCTTGTAGGTAACCTGACCTTTCTCTCTGGCTGCCCTTAACATTTTTTCTTTCGTTTCAAACTTGGAGTATCTGACAATTAGGTATCTTCGGGTTACTCTTCTCCAGGAACATCTTAGTGGTCTTCTCTGCATTTCTTGAATTTGAATGCCGGCCTGTCTTGCTACATTGAGAAAGTTCTCCTGGATAATATGCTGGAGTGTGCTTTTCAACTGTTTCCATTGTTCCCATCACTTTCAGGGATCCCAATCAACTGTAGGTTTGGCCTTTTCATATGGTCCTATATTTCTTGGAGGCTTTGTTTATTCCTTTTTTTCCCTCTAATCTTGTCTTCATTCCTTATTTCAGTAAGCTGATCTTCAACCTCTAATATCCTTTCTTCTGCTTGATTGCTTCAGCTATTGATACTTGTGCATGCTTCACAAAGTTCTTGTGCTGTTTTTCATCTCCATCGGGTTATTTATGTTCTTCTCTAAACTGGTTATTCTAGGTAGCAGTTCCTGGCACCTTTTGTCAATGTTCTTAGCTTTCTTGCTTTGGGTTAGAACATGCCCCTGTAGCTCAGAGGAGTTTGTTATTACCCACCTTCTCAAGCCCATTTCTGTGAATTCATCAGACCCATTCTCTGTCCAGTTTTGTGCCCTTGCTGGAGAGGAGTTGTGATCACTTGGAGGAGAATAAGTATTCTCGTTTTGGAATTTTTGCCCTGGTTATTCCACATTTTCATGGATTTACATACCTTTGATCTTTGATGATGATAACCTGTATATGGGATTTTTATGTGGGATGATCCCTTGTGTTGACATTGATATTATTGCTTTATGTTTATTTGTTTTTCTTCTAACAGTCAGACCCCTCTTCTGCAGGTCTGCTGCAGTTTGCTGGAGATCCACTCCAGACCCTGTTTGCCTGGGTATCACCAGCAGAGGCTGCAGAACAACAAAGATTGCTGCTTGCTCCTTCCTCTGGAATCTTCATCCCAGAGGATCACTGGCCTGAGGCCAGCCAGGGCTCCCCCATATGAGGTGTCTGTCAACCCCTGTTGGGAGGTCTCTTCCAGTCAGGATGCACAGGAGTCAGGGACCCACTTGAGGAGGCAGTTTGTCCTTTAGCAGAGCCTGAGAGCTGTTCTGGAAGAACCCTCCTTGTCAGGGTTTGCTGCTCTCTTCTGAGCTGGTGGGCAGGAATGTTTAAGTCCACTTAAGCTGCAACTACAGACACCCCATCTTCCAGGTGCTCTGCCCCTGGGAGATGGGAGTTTTATCTTTAAGCCACTGACTGGGACTGCTGTCTTTCTTTCAGAGCAGCCCTGCCTAGCAAAGAGGAATCTAGAGAGTCAGTCTCACCACAGCTGCTTTGCTGCACTGTTTTGAGTTCCACCCAGTCCCTAGCACTATCATGGGAAACCTGCTTACTCAAGCCTCAGTAATTGTGGATGCCCCTTCCCCCACCAAGCTCAAAAGTCCCAGGTCTACTTCAGACTGCAGTGCTGTCAGCAAGAATTTCAAGCCAGTGGTTCTTAGCTTGCTGGGCTAGATGGGAGTGGGACCCACTGAACGAGATGACTTGTCTCTCTGGCTTCAGCCCCCTTTCCAGAGGAGTGAGCAGTTCTGTCTCTCTGCAGTTCCAGGTACCTCTTGCAGCTAGCTTATTGTCTGCTGGAACAGCTGTCCAATTTTGTCCTTGAAACCCAGGGTGCTGGTGGTATAGGCAGAGGAGGGAATCTCCTGGTCTGCAGATGGAAAAAATTGTGGGAAAAGCGTAGTATCTGGGCTGGATAGCACAGTCTGTCAAGGCTTCTCTTAGCTTGGAAAGGGAGGCCTCTGCTCCTTGCACTTCCCAGATGAGACAATGTCCTACCTTCCTTCTGCTCATCTTCCGTGGACTGCACCCACTGCATAACCAGTCCCAATGAGATGAACAGTGTACTCCAGTTGGAAATACAGGAATCACATGCCTTCTGCATTGATCTCACTGGAAGCTGCAGACTAGAGCTCTTCCTATTTGGCCATCTTGCCAAATCCCCTGGATACCTGTTCTTGAGCCCTCTCTTTAACAAACTACTGAAAGTCCTAACAAGAGTAATTAAGTAGCAAAAATAGTATACAGATTGGTAAATAATAAATGAAATTATATTCAGAGATGAAATAATCTTGTCTTTAGAACAGCGCAAATGTTTCTCTAAGAAATCCGACAGAAAGTTAGCACTAATAATCAAATTCAGCAAAGTTTCAGAATACAAAATCAGCAATCAAAAGGCAGTTGTATTTTGAAAAAAATGGCATCCCTTAAATGGTAGAATAGGAGCAATCTGTTTCCACTCTTCTTCATAGAAAACAAAAACAACTATTTTGTGCCAAGATTATCACCAGGAATATTCCAGATCTTAAACCAGGCTATGAGAATTACTAAGGCCATAGAGAAGTAAAAAAGCAAGAGCATAAGGTAAAAGGAACTACCTCCTGTAACTGTGATTTCCTTCAACAAGCTGAAAGGTACCACACAGATGAGTCTCTGTACTCATTTTCTACATTGAAAAAGGTAAAATGGAGATAGACAGCCAGCATCCCCACCATCTGAATATATTTCACAAGAAAACCAATTTTTCCTCAACCCACAGGAAGCATAATGAATGCCTGTAAGCTGAAACTTCCTGAGGGCAGCTAGAAACAACGGATAGAGGGGGAAATACAACACTCACTAAATGAAACTCAGTTTTATTATTATTATTATTCAGCTAAATTACACAACAAATAAGAGAGGATACTCTTCAGTAACATAATGAAAGAGGCATGCTCTATGCATCCTCCGGCCATGAACATCTATTCAGCCTTCTCCAACAGTGTGGGGGTATTCCCTTTGGGAAATCCAATACGAAATAAATAGCACTCTAAACTCTGGTGGAAGTAATGGCAAATTTGAGCATAGGGCATTTTCTAGTGTCAAAATAAGGCAACAATCTAAGCAAAGGAAAATCAACAGTCATTCTACAAAGGACCTTTAGACAGACATTTTCTAGAAAGACCAAAACAAGGAGACAGTGAAGACTGGAATAAATAACTAATCCCTCAATGCAAATACATAGACACACAGTCATGAAAAAGCAAATGGGGATCTCAATTCACAAAAATGGAAAAAAAAGAAGCGTCACTGACAAACTCAATGAGATAGTGGTTTGTCGGCTCTAAAATCAAGAATTCAAAATAGCAATTTAACACACAATAGAAGGTAGCAATGAAAAGATACTCGGAAATTTATCAGAAAAATTCAACAAAGAGATGTAAATCATTTTTTTAAAAGTCGAACAGAAGTCCTGGAGCTAGAAAATACAATAACTCAAATTAAAAAAAAAAAAATGCATTAATGGTCCTCAACAGTGGAACCAATCAAGCATAAAAGAGAATTGCTGAGCTAGATGAGGGTATTTGAAAATGCATAATAAGGTAATAAAAATAAAATAGAATAAAAAGTAACAAAGAATGCATATGAGATGTACAGAAAGCTATTTTCCTTCAAAAAAAAAACTTGAGAAGGAGGGAGTTGTAGAAACCTTAGTCAAACAAAGAACTTGCCACATTCACAGAAAGATATAAATATTCAAGGACAGAAAGGTCAAAGGTTACTAAACAGATAAGAACTCAAGAAACATAATAATCAAACTATCAAAAGTCAAAAAATATCAATTCTAAAAGGAACAAAAGAAAAGAAGATAATAACATGTAAATAAGCTCTTATCCATGTGGCAACAGACTTCTCAGGAAACACCTGTAAGTCAAAAGGGAATGGAATAACATACCAAAACTGCCGAAGAAATTTTTTAGAAAACACACCAACTGAAAATACTGCATCAAGGACAGCTAACTATTATTTTATTTTATTTAGTTTTGTTTATTTATTTTTTATTATATTTTAAGTTCTAGGGTACATGTGCATAACATGCAGGTTTCTTACATATGTATACATGTGCCATGTTGGTGTGCTGCACTCATTAACTCGTCATTTACATCAGATATATCTCCTAATGCTATCCCTCCCCTCTATCCCCTCCCCACAATAGGACCCATTGTGTGATACTCCCCTTCCTGTGTCCAAGTGATCTCATTGTTCACTTCCCACCTATGAGTGAGAACATGCGGTATTTGGTTTTCTGTTCTTGTGATAGTTTGCTGAGAATGATGATTTCCAGCTGTATCCATGTCCCTACAAAGGACATGAACTCATCCATTGTTATGGCTGCATAGTATTCCATGGTGTATATGTGCCACATTTTCTTAATCCAGTCTGTCACAGATGGACATTTGGGTTGATTCCAAGACTTTGCTATTGTGAATAGTGCCGCAAGAAACATACGAGTGCATGTGTCTTTATAGCAGTATGACTTGTAATCCTTTGGGTATATCTCCAGTAATGGGATGGCTGGGTCAAATGGTATTTCTAGTTCTAGATCCTTGAGGAATCACCACTCTGTTTTCCACAATGGTTGAATTAGTTTACAGTCCCACCAACAGTGCAAAAGTGTTCCTATTTCTCCACATCCTCTCCAGTACCTGTTGTTTCCTAACTTTTTAATGATTGCCATTCTAACTTGTGTGAGATGGTATCTCATTGTGGTTTTGATTTGCATTTCTCTGATGGCAAGTGATGATGAGCATTTTTTTCATGTGTCTGTTGGCTGCATGATTGTCTTCTTTTGAGAAGTGTCTGTTCATATACTTTGCCCACTTTTCAAAGGGGTTGTTTGATTTTTTTCTTTTAAATTTGGTTGAGATCTTTATAAGTTCTGGATATTATCCCTTTGTCAGATAAGTAGATTGCAAAAATTTTCTCCCATTCTGTAGATTGCCTGTTCACTCTGATGGTAGTTTCTTTTGCTGTGCAGAAGCTCTTTAGTTTAATTAGAACACATTTGTCAATTTTGACTTGTGTTGCTGTTGCTTTTGGTGTTTTAGACATGGAGTCCTTGCTCTTGCCTATGTCCTGAATGGTATTACCTAGGTTTCCTTCTAGGGTTTTGATGGCTTTAGTTCTAACATTTAAGTCTCTAATCCATCTTGAATTAATCTTCGTATAAGGAGTAAGGAAAGGATCCAGTTTCAGCTTTCTACTTATAGCGAGCCAATTTTCCTAGCACTATTTATTAAATAAGGAATCCTTTCCCCATTTCTAGTCTTTGTCAGATTCGTCAAAGATCAGATGGCTGTAGATACTTGATATAATTTCTGAGGGCTCTGTTCTGTTCCATTGGTCTATATCTCTGTTTTGGTACCAGTACCATGCTGTTTTGGTTACTGTAGCCTTGTAGTATAGTTTGAAGTCAGGTAACGTGATGCCTCCAGCTTTTTTCTTTTGGCATAGGAATGTCTTGGCAATGCAGTGTCTTTTTGGGTTTCATATTAACTTCAAAGCAGTTTTTTCCAATTCTGTGAACAAAGCCATTGGTAGCTTGTTTTCAAAGGGAATGCTTACCGTTTTTGCACATTCAGTATGATATTGACTGTGGGCTTGTCATAAATCGCTCTTATTATTTTGAGATGCGTTCCATCAATATTGAATTTATTGAGAGTTTTTAGCATGAAGGGCTGTTGAATTTTGTCAAAGGCCTTTTCTGCGTCTATTGAGATAATAATTTATTTTTTGTCTTTAGTTCTGTTTATATTCTAGATTATATTTATTGATTTGCGCATGTTGAACTAGACTTGCATCCCAGGGATGAAGCCCACTTGATCATGGTGGATAAGCTTTTTGATGTGCTGCTGAATCTGGTTTGCCAGTATTTTATTCAGGATTTTTGCATTGATGTTCATCAGGGATATTGGTCTAAAACTCTCTTTTTTTGTTGTATCTCTGTCAGGTTTTGGTAACAGGATGATGTTGGCCTCGCAAAATGAGTCATGTAGGATTCCCTCTTTCTCTCTTGTTTGGAATAGTTTCAGAAGGAATGGTACCAGCTCTTCTTTCTACCTCTGGTTGAATTTGACTGTGAATCCATCTAGTCCTGGACTTTTTTTGGTTGGTAGGCTATTAATTATTGCCTCAATTTTAAATAAATATTAATCAATTTTAAATAAATATTAATCAATTTTAAATCTTTCCTGCTTTCTCTTGTGGGCACTTAGTGCTATAAATTTCCCTCTACACACTGCTTTAAATGTGTCCCAGAGATTCTGG
>NW_022332555.1:0-9051 GCF_002776525.5 Piliocolobus tephrosceles | reverse complement strand
AGAAGTATCTGCTGCTGCTGCTATTGTTGCTGTTGTTCCATTTGCAACTTCTAAATCTCAAAGATGATAGCAAGAACCAGGATCATAAAGTAAGTGTTCCTAATTGACAAGGCGGCCATTGAAAACCTGTGCATTGTCTTAGCCACAAAGAGTGAAAGATCAAAAGTGACTTCATCTGGAGTCATTTTATGTTCTTTGATAACATAAAATTAACATGAAAGGAAAATGTAAAGAGATAGGTGGGCATGGTGGCTCATACCTATAATTCCAGTGCTTTGAAAGACTAAGGCAAGAGGACTGCTTGAGCCCAGGAGTTTCAAGTTGCAGTGAGATATGGACCTGCCATTGCACTCCAGCCTAGGTGACAGAGGAACATCCAGTTTTTAAAATAAAATAAATTTTAAAAACATAAATAAGATATAAAGAGTTGACTTTTCAAGCAAAGGGTCTATTTGGGAAAATACAAGAATTTCAAGGCCAGGTGCAGTGGCTCATTCCTGTAATCCCAGTACTTTGGGAGGCTATGGTGGATCACATGAGACTAGGAGTTCAAGACCAGCCAGGCCAACATAGTGAAACCCCATCTCTATTAGAAGTACAAAAATATCCAGGCATGATGGCATGTGCCTGTAATCTCAGCTACTTAGGTAGCCAAGTCAGGAGAATCACTTGAACCCGGGAGGTGGATGTTGCAGTAAGCTGAGATTGTGCCACTGCACTCCAGCCTGGGCAACAGAGCAAGACTCCATCTCAAAAAAAATTACAAATATAAAATTACACAGGAAAGTAAACAGCTGGAAAAAGAAATAGCAGTAAAATATCTTTCAAAAAACAGACATATGGAAATCTCAGGTTTTACATGATTATGACTGTGTAAACTGTAGTCGCTGCTAGACAGCATTGTGTGTGTGTGTGTGTGTGTGTGTGTGTGTGTGTGTTTCCTTTCCCTGTGTTTTTGTTGGGTTTAGCTCCATGTGCACATACATTACCAAGCTCTGAGGCTCTGAGGTAATATATTCTTTCAGTATATTGCACATATATTCTTTCAGTATATTGAAACATATCAGAATATGAATGATGCAATTTTTAATATCTACATTTATTCATATTATCCTGAAAGCAGACCCCAGGTTCCTGGAGAAGAGAATGTATTAACTATCACCAACTTGCTGCAATAACTGTTCCAGATCCCATTTACTCCAATTCTCTCATTTTCTGAGGAAAAGTGATGAGAGCCAGTTCCATGTCACTCTACACAAGCCATGGTCTATGCTGTAGATAAGGAACCCAGAAGTTTTGAACCTGACTTATGTATACCTACACTGTGTCCCTTTAATCTCTTTTGAGAAGGAAAGAAAGCTTTATACTCTTCAAACTAAATGGTTTCTTTTTGGGAACTGTCTCCATGGAGAAAAGGGGCATCTATCTGAGGCTTAAAACTCCTGGAATGCCTCCACAGTCTTAGGTTCCATCTACCTTCTGAAATGTAAAAACAAACCTTCAAAGAGGTGAATTAGTCACAACCACTTATTCAGGAATCTTTTAAGATTGCTAGATTGTACCCAACTGCACTCCAGCCTAGGCAATAAAGCAAGATTCCATCTTAAAAAAAGTTACAAATACAAAATTATACAGGAAAGTAAACAGCTAGAAAAAAAATAACAGTAAAAACCAAAAAAAAAAAAAAAAGACCATAAATAAATCTGTTTTTACATGATTATGACTGTAAACTGTATTCACTGCTAGACAGCATTACATATGTGTGTGTGTGCGTGTCTGCACTTGTGTGCTTCCTTTCCCTGTGTCAAGGCTTCTTCTTTGGCCCAGTTCTCTGTGAAATTTGTTCAGATAGCCCTAACTATTCAGACATGTAACTGTATTTTTTTGTATAGCCTCACATAGGGACTTCAATGTAATCTTGTGAAAGGAAATTCTGTTAACACCCTCTGCACATCCATCCTATGCATGTTAAAACTACTTCAATTGTTTTCCAAATTGAATCCAGAATCCTGCATTGTAATAGCTCTGTTATGGCTTACAATCTCATATAATAGCTCTGTTATGGCAGAAATCTCATGGAGCATTTCTACCCACATTTCTTGTCAGAGAAACCATTCTCAATATATAAACTCATATTTAATTCTGGGTATCTTTCATAACTATTTATTTGATGATTGCTTACTTCTAACCCTCCTATCTTCCATTATTCTTTTTTGTCATATCAAAGTTAGTCTGCTCGGCTGAAACTCTATTTACTTATCTCTTTCTTCATTTTAAAGTGAAATGGTGGGCCGGGTGCAGTGGCTCCCGCCTGTAATCCCAGCACTTTGGGAGGCCGAAGCAAGTGGATCATGAGATCAGGAGATGGAGACCATCCTGGCTAACCCGGTGAAACCCCGTCTCTACCAAAAACACAAAAAATTAGCCGGGCGTTGTGGCGGGCGCCTGTAGTCCCAGCTACTCCGCAGGAGAACGGAGTGAACCCGGGAGGCGGAGATTGCAATGAGTCGAGATGGCACCACAGCACTCCAGCCTGGGCGACAGACACAGGCTCGTCTCAAAAAAAAAAAAAAAAAAAAAATGAAATGGTGACATTCCTAACTTGAAAAGACATCAGTCGGCAAATGTATTTACAGATTACATGTAGGTTAATTTAACTGTCTCTTCATTAATGTTTTTATGTAAATTTTATGTAAATTATATGGATTTAGATAAAATAAAATTAACATCTCTACTTACAGATAATTAGGTTTACTTCCCCTGTTTCTATTAAGGACAACTCTATAAGCATATTACATCTTTGTACACATTTACTTGTTTCCCCAGGAAGGATTCCATTGTGCATAATTTGCAGTATCAAAAAAATGCATGTTATTTAAGTTAAAAATTAACTGGAAAATAAACTGATTTGAAAATATAATGTATTCACAAAGTTCAAAAGTTAATGTCCAATACCTGTCCAATCATCAAGAAATCCATTCCCATTAAACCCAGTCTAGTAATGCTAGCATATAAAATATTCTAGAAAATGTAAAAGTCTTTTATAATATATTTTGAAGTTATATGATATGTGATGCTTATTATTTACCATTTCCTAATATTTAGGCTATTTTTCTCCTGCAAAACATAATGAATGTTTTGAGAGAATCACATAGCAGGATAACTTTTAACTAAAAAGAAGAAAATCAAGCTTTCAAATAATTAAAGTTGATGTTATTCATAGTTTTAGTGAGAATTACCACCCAGGAAAGTCTTTTGGAAAGTTTTTTTAGACTACTCCTCTTTTGGAAAGTTTTTGTTAGACTACTCCAACACAATGATTCAACCAAGAGCCACCACCATACCCAGGTGGTGGAGCATCTGCATGTGCTCAGAAATTTTATCTAATTTTTTTTATAAAAGTTGCCACTAGAGCAAAATATCATCAAAAGTTTGGGTGCAAGGGTACATCTGGTTATAGACTACAGACATACAATCATGAATTCCTGTATCTTATATACAGGAAGAGGCAAGGGTCAGGGTCATTAGACTTATCTTTTCTAAAAATACAGTGATTTATGCAACAGACATAGAAACCTGTCCTGCTTATCATTTTCAGGGCATTCTTCCAGAGGGCTGCACTCTGTCACTATGTAAGGGGCTTTGTAAACTTCTGCAGGCAAGCAGAATAAGCAAGCCTGGCTACTTACATTTGCTACTTTGTCACAATTTAAATGACATCCTTTATCTTCTAACTTTTATGGTGTGCCTAATAAATCCATAAAAAAAAAGAAGCAGTAGAGTGATATGCATAACACTAACCTCTTATATTAACAACATGTGACAAAACCGTAAGTAAATGTTGTCTATTCACCTTGTTAACACAAAGTGGTAGAATACAAACTTGGTTACTCTTAAAGATTTTTGAACTCAAAGAGATTAAGATTAAATTTGTTACTTTCTAAAATGCAACTGTGTATTGTAGGACTTGTTATCATAAGTGTGAATGGGGTTTTTGTTTGTCTAAGAGCCAGGTAAAATAATAGAGAAGAATTTACTCCTGATAATTTGTTTTCTTGCTTAAGTTCCATCAATAAATACAATGCGAAATGTTAATTGATATTTTATTTACCAAATGTGAAGCTTGCAGAACTTATATTATGTGAGTCTCCAAATTTACACTGGGAAATAAAGTGATTCTCAATCACAGGAACCATAAGCATGTGATTGTTATCACTCCTGGAATATAATATGGCTTCCTCCGCTGCTCAAATATTAGTGTTTATCTTTTAGTGGCATTTCCCAAACTCCCTGAGGTTGACTTAAAAGCAAACACTTGACCAGGCATGGTGGCTTATGCCTGCAATCCCAGCACTTTGGGAGGCCAAGGCAGGTGGATCATCTGAATTCAGGAGTTTGAAACCAGCCTGGCCAAGATGGTGAAATCCCATCTCTACTAAAAATACAAAAATTAGCCAGGTATGGTGGTGCATGCCTGTAATCCCAGCTACTTGGGAGGCTGAGGCTGGAGAATTGCTTGAACCTGGGAGGCAGATGTTGCAGTGAACCGAGATCACGCTACTGTACTGCAGCCTGGGCGACAGAGCAAGACTATCTCAAAAACAAAAACAAAAACAAAAACAAAACAAAACAAAAAACAAAAACTCTCCTCTCATTCCTTAGTATTTGGATCACTGTGGTACTATTCCATATGTTTAGAATCTAGGTGTTGGGCTCTTCTATAAAGGAGCAGGGAAACCTGCAGGACCTATTTATTTGTGTATGGATCATCAGTGCCTGGTGCTTCTGCGAAATAAACAAGGAGTTACATATAGGAAAATACTTAGGAGGATGTATAGATTCTTGTGTTTGCTGTAATAAGTGACCACAAACTTGGTGGCAGACAACAACATAAAATGTATTTTTTCACAGTTCCACATGATAAAAAATTCACACATCAGTATCTCAGGGTGGAAATAAAGGTGTTGGCGGGACTATGCTCCTTACAGAGGCTCTAGGAGAGAATCCATTACATTTCTGAGAATCCATTACGTTTCTCTTTAGCATCTTGTGCTTGCTGCCATTCCTTGGCTGTGGCTGCATACACCAGCCTTGAATTTTATCTTCATATCAGGTTCTATATGTGAAGAGAAAAAAAAAGCCAGCATATCTGAAAATATGCTTAAGTCACTAATCCTGATAATCAGGGAAACACAAGTTAAAACGACACTGAGATATCACCAACATGTTGGTGACAATGTTGAGGAAAGAAAACCCTTGTACACTCTTGGTGGGAATATAAATTAGTATAGCCACTTTGGAAAGCTATACAGACATATCTCAATGAATTAAAAATAGAACCACAGTATAATCCAGCAAGCTCCTTCCTAGATACATCTCCAAAGAATGAAATCAGTATGTTGAAGATCTGCAGTCTCATGTTCATTGCAGCATTATTCACAACAGCCAAGATATGGGATCATCCTAAGCGCTCATCAGCACATGAAGAAATGAAGAAAATGTGGTATAAATGAACAGTGTAATACTATTCAACCTTGAAACAGAAGGAAATCTTTCCATTTGTGACAATGTGTATGAACCCAAAGGGAGTTGATGTTACGTGAAATAATCGAGGCTCAGAAATAGAAATACCACGTGTTATCACTTATGTGTAGAATCCAAAAAGTTTGAACTTATGGAAGTGGAGAGTAAAGGGATGGTTACCAGGGACTGGGAGAGATGGGTGGAAAGAAGAATGGGAAGGAGTTGGCCAAAGTTTTGATAAGTCAGTGGAGATGAGTTTTACAGATCAATTGTATGATATGGTGACTACAGTGAGTAATGTATACTTCAAAATTGCTAAAAATAATAGACTTTAAATGTGCTTACCTAATTAGCTTGATTTATATATTCAACATATATACATACAGCAAAAATGTCACATTATACCTCATGCTTGCATACAAATTTTTTTGTGCCTTACTATTTTCTGTGTTTTTTGTTTTTTGTTTGTTTTTTTGTTTGTTTGTTTTTTGTTTTTTTTTTAGATGGAGTCCTGCTCTGTCTCTCAGGCTGGAGTGCAATGGCATGATCTGGGCTCACTGTAACCTTTGCCTCCTGGTTCAAGCAATCCTTCCACCTCAGCCTGCCGAGTATCTGGGACTACAGGCATGTGCTACCACACCTGGTTAATTTTTGTGTTTTTAGTAGAGATGGGGGTTTACCCTGTTGGCTAGGCTGGTCTTGAACTCCTGACCTCAAGTGATCCCCAAATTTGGCCTCCCAAAGTGCTGGGATTACAGGCGTGAGCCACCACACCAGGTCCTAGGTTTTTTATTTTATTTGTGACTCATAAATGGAATTACTGTCAGGCCTCTGAGCCCAAGCTAAAATGGCCTGTTCCTGTCTTAACTGATGACATTACCTTGTGAAATTCCTTCGCCTGGCCCATCCTGGCTCAAAAGCTCCCCTACTGAGCACCTTCTGTCCTCCACCTCTGCCCGCCAGAGAACAACCCCCTTGACTGTAATTTTCCACTACCTACCCAATCCTATAAAATGCGCCACCCCAACCCCCACCCCATGTCTCCCTTCACTGACTCTCTTTTCGAACTCAGCCCACCTGCACCTAGGTGAAATAAACAGCCTTGTTGCTGACACAAAGCCTGTTTGGTGATCTCTTCACATGGACGCAAGTGAAATTTGGCGCGAGTGAAAATTACTTTCTCAGTTTTTGTTTTCTCCGATTTCTTGCTGTTGGAATGTAGAAATGCTACTGATTATTGCTTGTTGATTTTGTACCCTGCAACTTTACTAAATTTGCTTATCAGTTGTAATAGTCTTTTGATGTAGGTGTTTTTTCCAACTATAAGATTATATCATCTGCAAAGAAAAAAATTTGACTCCTTTCTTTTCAATTTGGATAGCCTTCATTATTTCTCTTGTCTGGTTGTGCTAGCTAGGGCCTCCAGTATGATGTTGAATAACAGTGATGAAAGTGGGCATGTTTGTCTTGTCTTTCATCACATCTTGTTTCAGATCTTAGAGAAGAGACTTTAAGTTTTTCCCTATCCAGTATGATACTAGTTGTGGGTCTGTCATATATGGCTTTTATTGTGTTGAGCTATGTTCCTTCCATAGCAAGTTTTTTGATGGTTTTTGTCATAAAGAGAAGGCATATTTTATCAAATACTTCTCAGCATCAATTGAAAAGATTCTATAATTTGGAGAGGGCTGTTTTTCATCTTGTTGGTAAGATGTATCACATTGATTGATTTGCATACATTGAACCATCCTTGCATCCCTTAGATAAATTACACTTGGACATGATGAACAATCTTTTAAATATGTTGTTGAGTTAGGTTTTCCCTTCACAATTTTCAAGCATGAAATTGGTTATTAACTATAGTCACCATGTTGTACAATAGATCTCTTAAACTTATTCCTCCTCCCTAACCAAAAAATTATGTGCTCTTTGATCAGCATTTCCCCAGTCCTCCCCACCAATAAGCCTCTGGTAACCAGTATTTTACTTTAAATTTTTTTGTTTTGTTTTGTTTTGTTTTGAGACAGAGTCTCGCTCTGTCGCCCAGGCTGGAGTGCAGTGGTCGGATCTCAGCTCACTGCAGGCTCCACCTCCCGGGTTTACGCCATTCTCCTGCCTCAGCCTCCCGAGTAGCTGGAACTATAGGTGCCGGCCACCTCGCCCAGCTAGTTTTTGTATCTTTTAGTAGAGACGGGCTTTCACCATGTTAGCCAGGATGCTAATCTCCATTTCCTGACCTCATGATCCGCCCGTCTCGGCCTCCCAGAGTGCTGGGATTACAGGCTTAAGCCACTGCCCCCGGACTTACTTTAACATTTTTAAGACTAGGCCGGGCGCAGCGGCTCAAGCCTGTAATCCCAGCACTTTGGGAGGCCCAGACGGGTGGATCACGAGGTCAGGAGATGGAGACCATCCTGGCTAACACAGTGAAACCCCGTCTCTACTAAAAACACAAAAAACTAGCCGGGCGAGGTGGCGGGCACCTGTAGTCCCAGCTACTCGGGAGGCTGAGGCAGGAGAATGGTGTAAACCCAGGAGGCGGAGCTTGCAGTGAGCTGAGATCCAGCCACTGCACTCCAGTCCGGGTGACAGAGTGAGACTCCCTCTCAAAAAAAAAAAAAAAAAAAAAAAAAATTTAAGACTAAAAATGTTGGCAGTGCACAATGGCTCACACCTGTAATCCCAGTACTTTGGGAGGCCGAGATGGGTGGATCACCTGAGGTTGGGAGCTCAAGACCAGCCTGGCCAACATGGTGAAACCCCATCTCTACTAAAAATACAAATATTAGCTAGGTGTAGTGGCAGTTGCCTATATTCCCAGCTACTCAGGAGGCTGAGTCAGGAGAACCACTTGAACCCAGGAGGTGGAGGTTGTACTGAGCTAAGATTGTACCACCGCACTCACTCTGTCAGGGTGACAGAGTGAAACTCTGTGTCAAAAAAATAAAAAATAAAATAAAATACCTAGGAATAAACTTACTCAGAGAAGTATAACACCTGTACAATGGGAATTATGAAATACTGATGCAGGAAATTAAAGAATACACACAGACAGACACAGACACACACATACACACAGGCGCACACACACACACAAATGGAAAGGCATTCCAGGTTCATGGATTAGAAGAGTTCATCTTGTTAAATTGTTAAAATATCCATACTACCCGAAGCAATCCACAGATTCAATGAAATCCCTATCAAAATCCTGACACTCTTCACAACAATAAAACAAAAATATTTCTTAAATTTGTATGAAACCACAAAAGACCCAGAACAGTTGATGCCATTCCGAGCAAAAAGAACAAAACTGGAGGAATCACATTACTTGACTTGCAGTTATTCAGCAGAGCTATAATAATCAAACAGCTTGGTACTGACATAAAAACAGACACATAGACCAATGGAACAGAAGATAGTACCAGAAATAAATCCATATGTCTGCAGTGAACTCATTTTTGACAAAGATATTCAGAACATACATTGGGGAAAGGAAAGTCTCTTTGATAAAAGCACAGGGAAAACTGG
>NW_022332554.1:0-1225 GCF_002776525.5 Piliocolobus tephrosceles | reverse complement strand
TATATATATTTTTTTTCTTTTTATATTTTTTTTACTCACGTAAAACCACCACACACATTTTATCACATATATAAATTTCGTAAAAAAAAAAAAAAAAAAAAAAAAATTACTAAACCGGAATAAAAGATGTGCTTAAAATATGAAAAAAAAAAAATGAAATAAAATAAAGTGCCAAAATTAGAAAGTCCAATATTTGTTATTATTACTTTTTACATCATTAACGAGTGTACAAATTACCTATTCAAACAATTTACTAAGAATATGTATTGAAATAAAAAAAAAAAAAAAAAAAAAAAAAAAATAGTTTATGAAAGCCTAAATGTAACTTCAATTCGTGTGGCTGTTTATATTCATGTTGCATACTCATTTTGTTATTTATTTTTTACTTTTACTCCTACCTTGTGTCCTCGTATTAAATTATACTGCCTTACATTATTCTGCTTTGTATTTTTTTTTTTTTTTTTTTTTTTTTATTAATTCTTTAAGAAAAAAAGAATTATTAAAAAAATAAATAACTTTGGTATAATATGTTTAAGCGTCTGTTTATTAAATAACTTGCTTTGTGTGCTAAAAGTTGATCTCTGCATATGAACGTACTCAGTACAAACAATATTATAAAAAAAAAAAAAAAAAAAAAATACAAAACAAAAAAAAATAAAAAAAAATAAAAAAAAAACAGCTATATATAGTTGCATACAACATACATAGTTATATTAATGAGAGCATGTTTAAAGTCGTTCTTTTAAAAATTATGACATATATAAAATGGTGAAAAATGGAAAAGGTACGATTAAAAGGGGACGGTTAAAAAGGGACGGTTACGAGTAAAAATGTGGTTCAAAAAATGGTCCGAAAAATGGTCCGAAAAATGGTCCGAAAAATGGCCCAAAAAATGGTTCGAAAAATCGAAACGGACACACTTTACCAAGTTTGTGTTAAAATAAATTTTTTTTTTTTTTTTTTTTTTTTTTTTTTCCTTCTCTTTTTCATCCCTTTTCCTTCCCTTTTCCTTCCGCAACTCCACTACCTACGCACTAACACAATGTCTATAAGATAAGGTGTATATTTTTGTTTATGCTCATAAATAAGTTCAACTTGTTTAGTATCAATTATCAATTGTAATGTTAAAAAAACATTTTTATGTATTTGTGAATTCGTTGCCAGTATATATTCTTTTCCTTCGTACATCGGCATCAGCATATAATTAATCATTCTTAGATATTGA
>NW_022332553.1:0-1119 GCF_002776525.5 Piliocolobus tephrosceles | reverse complement strand
AAAAAGCTTCTTCACAGCAAAAGAAACTACCATCAGAGTGAACAGGCAACCTACAGAATGGTAGAAAATTTTTGCAATCTACTCATCTGACAAAGGGCTAATATCCAGAATCTACAAAGAACTCAAACAAATATACAAGAAAAAAACAAACAACCCCATCAAAAAGTGGGGAAAGGATATGAACAGACATTTCTCAAAAGAAGACATTCATACAGCCAACAGACACATGAAAAAATGCTCATCATCACTCACCATCAGAGAAATGCAAATCAAAACCACAATGAGATACCATCTCACACCAGTTAGAATGGCAATCATTAAAAAATCAGGAAACAACAGGTGTTGGAGAGGATGTGGAGAAACTTTTACACTGTTGGTGGGATTGTAAACTAGTTCAACCATTATGGAAAACAGTGTGGCAATTCCTCAAGGATCTAGAACTAGATGTACCATATGAGCCAGCCATCCCACTACTGGGTATATACCCAAAGGATTATAAATTATGCTACTACAAAGACACATGCACACGTATTTTTATTGCGGCACTATTCACAATAGCAAAGACTTGGAATCAACCCAAATGTCCATCTGTGACAGACTGGATTAAGAAAATGTGGCACATATACACCATGGAATACTATGCAGCCATAAAAAAGGATGAGTTTGCGTCCTTTGTAGGGACATGGATGCAGCTGGAAACCATCATTCTTAGCAAACTATCACAAGAAGAGAAAACCAAACACCGCATGTTCTCACTCACAGGTGGGAACTGAACAATGAGTTCACTTGGACTCAGGAAGGGGAACATCACACACTGGGGCCTATCATGGGGAGGGGGGAAGGGGGAGGGACTGCATTGGGGAGTTATACCTGATATAAATGATGAATTGATGGGTGCTGACGAGTTGATGGGTGCAGCACACCAACATGGCAAAAGTATACATATGTAACAAACCTGCACGTTATGCACATATACCCTAGAACTTAAAGTATAATTAAATAAAATAAAATAAAAAAACAAAAACAAAACAAAACAAAACAAAAAAACCTTCCCATACAGAAAACACAAATGCAAATGGATTTGCTGGTACATTCTACCAAAAATTTAAGAAAGAAATA
>NW_022332551.1:0-5969 GCF_002776525.5 Piliocolobus tephrosceles | reverse complement strand
CCTATGTCCTGAATGGGCAAGGACTTCATGTCTAAAACACCAAAAGCAACGGCAGCAAAAGCCAAAATTGACAAATGGGATCTAATTCAACTAAAGAGCTTCTGCACAGCAAAAGAAACTACCATCAGAGTGAACAGGCAACCTACAGAATGGGAGAAAATTTTTGCAATCTACTCATCTGACAAAGGGCTAATTTCCAGAATCTACGAAGAACTCAAACAAATTTACAAGAAAAAAACAACCCCATCAAAAATGGGCAAAGAATATGAACAGACATTTCTCAAAAGAAGACATTCATACTGCCAACAGACACTTGAAAAAATGCTCATCATCACTCGCCATCAGAGAAATGCAAATCAAAACCACAATGAGATACCATCTCACACCAGTTAGAATGGCGATCATTAAAAAGTCAGGAAACAACAGGTGCTGGAGAGGATGTGGAGAAATAGGGATACTTTTACACTGTTGGTGGGATTGTAAACTAGTTCAACCATTATGGAAAACAGTATGGCAATTCCTCAAGGATCTAGAACTAGATGTACTATATGACCCAGCCATCCCACTACTGGGTATATACCCAAAGGATGATAAATTATGCTACTACAAAGACACATGCACACGTATGTTTATTGCGGCACTATTCACAATAGCAAAGACTTGGAATCAACCCAAATGTCCATCTGTGACAGACTGGATTAAGAAAATGTGGCACATATACACCATGGAATACTATGCAGCCATAAAAAAGGATGGGTTTGCGTCCTTCGTAGGGACATGGATGCAGCTGGAAACCATCATTCTTAGCAAACTATCACAAGAACGGAAAACCAAACACCGCATGTTCTCACTCATAGGTGGGAACTGAACAATGAGATCACTTGGACTCGGGAAGTGGAACATCACTCACTGGGGCCTATCATGGGGAGCGGGGAGAGTGAGAGATTGCATTGGGGAGTCATACATGATATAAATGATGAATTGATGGGTGCTGACAAGTTGATGGGTGTAGCACACCAAGATGGCACAAGTATACATATGTAACAAACCTGCACGTTATGCACATGTACCCTAGAACTTAAAGTATAATAAAAATAAATAAATAAATAAATAAATAAAATTAAAATTAAAATTAAAAAAAAAAGAAAAGACACATCACAGAGCAGTTGCTCAGAAAGCTCCTCTACATTTTCAACAGAAGACATTTCCATGCTAACCATAGGCCTCGATGTGCCACTTACTATTCCTTCACAGATTCCTCAGAGGCAGACTTTCCTAACTGTGCATCGTAGGGTAAGTTTTAACTCTATGTATTGAATGTGCATATCAGAGAGCTCTTTCTTGGAACGCCTCTTTCTGGGTTTAAATTGAGGATATTTCACTTTCCGTCATAGTCTTCAAAGTGCTCCGAAATATCACTTTTTGGGTTTTACAGGAACAGTGTTCAAACACTGCCTTATGAGAAAAGACGTATAACTCCCTGACTCTAATGCACACATCACAAAGCAATTTCTCACAAACTTCTCTATGGTTTTTATCTGAGGATATTTCCTTTTTCACCATAGTCCTGAAAGTGCTCTCGAATGTCCCTTCTCGGATCCGGCCATGATGGAGATTCCAAGCTGCCTAAAGTGTGGAAAGCTTTATCAATGTGAGATGAATAAACATAGCAGAAACAGATACACTGAAAGCTTCCTTCCAGTTTTTATCTGAAGATATTTCCTTTTTCACCATAGTCCTGAATGTGCTCCCGAATGTCCCTTCAGGAATCCATCCATGAGAGAATTTCCAAGCTGAGTAATGTAAAGAAAGCTTTATCTATGTGAGAAGAATACACATATCACACAGCAGTTTCACAAAATCTTCTTTCTGATTTTTATCTGAGGGTCTTTCTCTTTGCACCGTAGGCGTCAGTATGCTCTCGAATATCCCTTGGTACATTTTTCTTCAAAATTTTCCCCGGATGCTGTAAGAGAAGTATAACACTATGAGCGGAAAGCACAGATCACAAAGCACTACTTCGGAAAACTTCTCTCCAGTTTCTTTGTGAACATGCTTCATTTTTCACCATATGCCTCAACGCACTGTGAAATATCCCTTCCCCCGCTAAACATAAACAGTGTTAGAAAACTGCTCAATGAAAAGGGAAGCTTAACTTAGCAAAAGGAATTCACACAACACATAGCAGCTTCACAGAAAGCTTTCATCTGGTTTTTGTCTGAGGATATTTCTTTCTCCATATTCTAAAGAGCATTCCGAAATATCCTTCCTCAGATTCCACAGAAACAGTGATTTCAAACTGTTCAATCCAAAAAATGATTTAACTCTATGAGAAGAATACACTCGTCACAAAGCAGTTTCTCAGAAATCTTCTCTCCAGTTTTCAACAGAAGACATTTTCTTGCTCACCAGAGGCATCTGGGCATCACTTAATATCCCTTTGCAGATTCCTCAAAGACAGAATTTCCAAACTGGGCAATGTAGAGTAAGCTTTAACTCTGTGAAATGAATGCACATATCAGAGAGCAGTTTCTTTAAATGCCTCTTTCTGGGTTTTATTTGAGGATATTTCACTTTTCACCATAGTCTTCAATGCGCTCCAAAATATCACTTTTTCGGTTTTACAGGAAGTGTTCAAACACTGCCTTATGAGAAAAGAGATATAACACTCTGAGAGGAATGCACACATCACAAAGCAATTTCTCAGAAAGCTTCTCTCCAGTTTTTATCTGACGATATTTCCTTTTTCACCACGGGCCTGAATGGGATCCCAAATGTCAATTCGCGGATCTGCCCATGACGGAGTTTCCAGGCTGCGTACTGCAAAGAAAATTTTATCTATGTGAGATGAATAATCATATCTATCACAAAGCATTTTCACAGGAAGCTTCTTTCCAGTTTTTGTCTGAGGATATTCCCTTGTTCTCCATTGCCGTCCATATACTCCCAAATGTCCCTTGGTAGTTTTTTCTCCAAATGGGATTGCCCCATCCTCTATGAGAAGGAAGGTAAAACTCTGTGAGTGGAATGCACACGTCACACGGCAGATCCTCGAAAAGCTTCACTCCAGTTTCTATCTGAAGATATTTCCGTTTTCAACATAAGCCTCAAAGCGCTCCCAAATATCCCTTCGCACACTACACAAAAACAGTGCTGGAATACTGCTCAATGAAAAGAGAAGCTTAACTGTGCAAGTGGAATTCACGAGACACAGAGCAGTTTCACAGAAAGATTCCTTCTGGTTTTTATCTGAGGGTATTTCTTTTTCAGCATATTCTAAAGAGCATTACCAATTGTCCTTTCTCAGGTTCAACAGAAACAGTCATTTCAAACTGTTCAATCCAAAGAATGGTTTAACTCTATGAGATGAAAACACACATCATAAAGCAGTTGCTCAGAAAGCTTTTCTCCAGTTTTCACCAGAAGACATTTCCTTGCTTACCACAGGCCTCCGGGTGCCACTTAATATCCCTTCGCAGATACCACAAAGACAGAGTTTCCAAACTGGACAATGTAGAGTAAGCTTTAAATCTTTGAAAAAAATGCACATATCAGAGAGTAGTTTCTTGGAACGCTTCTTTCTGGATTTTATTTGAGAATATTTCACTTTTCGTCATAGTGTGCAATGCACTCCGAAAAAGTTTTTCAGTTTTACAAGAGCAGTGTTCAAACACTTTCTTAGGAGAAAAGTGGTATAACTCCCTGAGTGGAATGCACACATCACAATGCTGTTTCTCAGAAAGCTTCTCTCCAGTTTTATCTGAAGATATTTCCTTTTTCACCTTACTCCTGAATGTGCTCCAGAATGTCCCTTCACAGATCCGTCCATGATGGAGTTTACAGCTGCATAATGTAAGGAAAGATGTGAGATGAATAAACATAGCAAAAAGCAGATTCTCAGAAAGCTTCTTTCCAGTTTTTACCTGAAGATATTTCTTTTTTCACCATAGGCCTGAATGTGATCCCGATTATCCCTTCTGGGATCTGTCCATGACAGAGTTTCCAAACTGCATAATATAAAGAAAGTTTTATCTATGTGAGATGAATAAACATATTTATCACAAAGCAGTTTCACAGAAAGCTTCTTTCCAGTTTTTGTCTGAGGATATTTCCTTTTTCACCATAGCCGTCCATGTACTCCCTAATATCCCTTGGTACCTACTTCTGCAAAAGGGATTCCCAATCCTCTTTGAGAATAAAGGTACAACTCTGTGAGTGGAATGCACACGTCACAATGTGGCTCCTTGGACATCTTCTGTACAGTTTCTATCTGAAGATATTTCCGTTTTCTCCAAAAGCCTCAAAGTGCTCGCGAATATCCCTTTGCAGACAAAACATAAACAGTGTTAGAATTCTCCTCAATGAAAGAGAAGCTGACCTCCTTGAGCGGAATTCACATGACACAGAGGAGTTTCACAGCAAGCTTCCTTCTGGTTTTTATCAGAGGGTATTTCTTTTTTAAGAATATTCTAAAGAGCGTTCCCAATTGTCCATTCTCAAGTTCCACAGAAACAGTGATTTCAAACTGTTGAATCCCAAGAATGATTTAACTCTATGAGATGAATACACACATTACAAAGCAGTTGCTCAAAAAGCTTCTCTCCAGTTTTCAACGGAAGACATTTCCTTGCTCAACACAGGCCTCCGGGCGTCACTTAATATCCCTTTGCAGATTCCTCAAAGACAGAGTTTCCAAACTGGGCAATGTAGAGTAAGCTTTAACTCTGTGAAATGAATGCCCATATCAGAGAGCAGTTTCTTGGAATGCTTCTTTCTGGATTTTATTTGAGGGTATTTCATTCTTCGCCGTAGTCTTCAATGCACTCCTAAAAGTCACTTTTTCAGATTTACAGGAACAGTGTTCAAACACTGCCTTATGAGAAAAGAGTTATAGGGGGGCGGAGCAAGATAGCCGAATAGGAACAGCTTCAGTCTCCATCTCCCAGCGAGAGCGACACAGAAGACCGGTGATTTCTGCATTTTCAACTGAGGTACTGGGGTCATCTCACTAGGGAGTGCCGGACAATCGGTGCTGGTCAGCTGCTGCAGCCCGACCAGCGAGAGCTGAAGCAGGGCGAGGCATTGCCTCACCTGGGAAGCGCGAGGGGGAAGGGAGTCCCTTTTCCTAGCCAGGGGAACTGAGACACACAACACCTGGAAAATCGGGTAACTCCCACCCCAATACTGCGCTGTAACACCGGCACATCGGAGATTATATTCCACACCTGGCCGGGAGGGTCCAATGCCCACGGAGCCTCCCTCCTTGCTAACACAGCAGTCTGCGGCAATCTAACCGCAAGGGAGCAGCGAGGCTGGGGGAGGGGCGCCCGCCATCACTGAGGCTTAAGTAGGTAAATAAAGCCGCTGGGAAGCTCGAACTGGGTGGAGCTCACAGCAGCTCAAGGAAACCTGCCTGTCTCTGTAGACTCCGCCTCTGGGGACAGGGCTCAGCTAAAGGTGCAGAAGCCTGTCCAGACGCGAATGACTCTGACAGCTTTGAAGAGAGCAGTGGATCTCCCAACACAGAGGTTGAGATCTGAGAAGGGGCAGTCTGCCTGCTCAAGTGGGTCACTGACCCCTGAGTAGCCTAACTGGGAGACATCCCCCACTAGGGGCAGTCTGACACCCCACACCTCACAGGGTGGAGTACACCCCTGAGAGGAAGCTTCCAAAGCAAGAATCAGACAGGTGCACTCGCTGTTCAGCAATATTCTATCTTCTGCAACCTCTGCTGCTGATACCCAGGCAAACAGGGTCTGGAGTGGACCTCAAGCAATCTCCAAAAGACCTATAGCTGAGGGTCCTGACTGTCAGAAGGAAAACTATCAAACAGGAAGGACACCTATATCAAAACCCCATCAGTACGTCACCATCATCAAAGACCAGAGACAGATAAAGCCACAAAGATGGGGAAAAAGCAGGGCAGAAAAGCTGGAAATTCAAAAAATAAGAGCACATCTCCTCCTGCA
>NW_022332550.1:0-8282 GCF_002776525.5 Piliocolobus tephrosceles | reverse complement strand
CCTTTCTGTTTTTTATTGGACATTTCAATTTTGCCATAGTCTTCAATGTGCTCTGAATATCACTCTTTTGGTTTTACAGGAACACTGTTCAACTTTTGCCTTATGAGACGAAAGTTATAACACCGTGAGTGGAATGCAGACGTCACAAAGCAGTTTCTCAGAAAGCTTCTCTCCCGTTTTGATCTGACTGTATTTCCTATTTCACTCTAGGCCCGAATGTGATCCCAAATATCCCTTTGCAGATCCATCCATGAGGGATTTTCCAAGATTTGTAATGTAAAGAAAGCTTCATCTATGTGAGATGAATAAACATAGCAAAAAGCAGATTCACAGAAAGCTTCTTTCCCGTTTTTAGCTGAAGATATTTCGTTTTTCGCCATAGTCCTCAAAGTGCTCCCGAAGCTCCCTTTGTGGAGACAGTTTCAAAGCTGTGTAATGTAAAGAAACCTTTATCTATTCGAGATGATTACACATATCACAGAGTATTTTCCTAGAAAGCTTTTCGCAGTTTTAGTCTGAGGCTATTTCCCTTTTTACAATGGGCAGCAACATGCTCCTGAATATCATTTGGTAGCAGTTTCTCCAAAAGGGTTTGCCGATGCTGTATGAGATGAGAGGTATAACACTGTGAGTGAAAAGCACACGTTACAAGGCAGTTCCTCGGAAAGCTTCTCACCAGCATTGGTCTGAAGATATTTCCTTTTTCACCATGAGACTGAAAGTGCTCCTGAATATACTGTCACATGCTAAGCATACAAAGCGTTAGAAAACTGCTCAATGAAAAGAGGGGCTTATCTGAGTGAGAGCATTTAAGACGACACAGAGCAGTTTCACAGAAAGCTTCCTTCTGGATTTTTCTTGAGGATACTTCTTTCTCCATGTTCTAAAGATCGTTCCCAAATGTCCTTCTTCAGATTCCATAAAAACAGCGATTTCAAGCTGTTCAATCCAAATAATGGTTTAACTCTGTGAGGTGAACACCCACATCGCAAAGCAGTTGCTCAGAAAATTTCTCTGCAGATTTCATCAGAAGACGTTTCCTTGCTCACCAGAAGCCTGTGGGCGTCACTAAATATCCCTTCACAGATCCTTCGAAAACAGATTTTCGAAACTGGGTAACATAGAGTAAATATTAACTCTGTGAAGTGAATGCACATTTAAGAGAGCAGATTCTTGGAACGCTTCTTCCTCGATTTTATTTCAGTATATTTCACTATTCGCCATAGTCCTCAATACGCTCCGAAATATCACTTTTCAGTTTCACAGGAACAATGTTCTAATACTGCCTTGTGAGAAAAGAGGTATAACTTCCTGAGTGGAATGCATACATCACAAGGTCGTTTCTCAGAAAGCTTCTCTTCACTTTTTATGTGAAGATATCTCCTCTTTCATCGTAGGCCTGAATGTGCTCCCGAATGTCCCTTCATGGATCCAAGCATGACGGAGTTTCCAAACAGCATAATATAATACAAGTTTTAACTATGTGAGTTGAGTAAATATATCTAATGCAAAACAGTTTCACAGAAAACTTCTCTCAAGTTTTTTGTCTGAGGATATATCCTTTTTCACCATAGCCATCACTATACTCCAGAATGTCTCTTGGTAACTTTTTCTCAAAAGGAATTCCGGAATCCTCTAGCAGAAGAAAGGTGAGTGGAATGCACACGTCATTCTGTGAGTGGAATCCACACGTCATTCTGTGAGTGGAATTCTGTGAGTGGATTGCACACTTCACAAAGCAGCTCCTCTGAAAGCTTCTCTCCAGTTTTTATCTGAAGCCGTTGCCTTTCTCACCGTAAGCCTCAAAACGTTCTTGTATATCCCTTTGCAGACTAAACAAAAACAGTGTTATGATACTGCTCAATGAAAAGAGAAGCTTAATTGTGTGAGTGGAATTCACATGACACAGAGCAGTTTCACAGAAAGCTTCCTTCTGCTTTCTCTCTGACGTTATTTCCTCTTCAGGATATTCTAAAAAGTGTTTCCAAATGTCCTTTCTCAGATTCCACAGAAACAGTGATTTCAAACTACAAAATCCAAAGAATGATGTAACTCTATGAGACGAGTAAGAACTTCACAAAATAGTTGCGCAGAAAACTTCTCTCAAATATTCGATGGAAGACATTTCCTTGCTCAACACAGGCCTAAGGTTGCCACTTACCATCCCTTCGCAGGGCCCTCAAAGACAGACTTTCAAACAGGGAAA
Source organism: Piliocolobus tephrosceles (assembly GCF_002776525.5). Classification (NCBI taxonomy): domain Eukaryota; kingdom Metazoa; phylum Chordata; class Mammalia; order Primates; family Cercopithecidae; genus Piliocolobus; species Piliocolobus tephrosceles. Next base: position 6,076 of record NW_022332550.1, on the reverse strand, counting down.
TGTAGAGTAAGCTTTAACCCAGTGTAAAAATGGCCATGTCAGAGAGCAGTTTCTTCGAGTGCTTCTTTCTGTTTTATATTGGACATTCCATTTTGCCATAGACTTCGAAGTGCTCCGAATATCACTCTTTGGTTTTACAGGAACAGTGTTCAAATTGTGCCTTATGAGAAGAAAGTTATAACTCCCTGAGAGGAATGCACCAGTCACCAAGCATTTTCACAGAATGTTTCTCCCCGTTTTGATCTGAGTATATTTCCTATTTTACTGTAGGCCCAAAGGTGATCCCAAATATCCCTTTGCGGTTCCATTGATGAGGGGTTTTCCAAGCTGTGCAATGTAAAGAATGCTTCATCTATGTGAGATGAATAAACATAGCAAAAAGCACATTAATGGAAAGCTTCTTTCCCGTTTTTATCTGAAGATATTTCAATTTTCAGCACAGTCCTCAAAGTGCTCCTGAAGGTCCCTTCATGGATCCGTCCATTACAGTTTCCAAGCTGCATAATATAAAGGACGCATTATCTATGTAAGATGATTACACATATCACAGAGAAGTTTCCCAGAGAGCTTTTTCCAGTTTCAGTCTGAGGCTGTTTCCGTTTTCACCATTGGCACCAACACACTCCCAAATATCACTTGGTACCTGTTTCTCCAAAAGGGTTTCCCCGACGCTGTATGAGAAGAGAGGCATAACACTGTGAGTGGAATGCACACGTCACAAGGCAGTTCCCCAGAAAGCTTCTCTCCAGCTTTGGTCTGAACATAGTTCCTTTTTCACCATAAGCCTCAAACTGCTCCCGAATATCCGGTCACACGCTAAGCATACACAGGGTTAGAAAACTGCTCAATGAAAAGAGGTTCTTATTTGAGTGAGATCCATTAAGATGACACAGAGCAGTTTCACAGAGAGCTTCCTTCTGGATTTTACCTGAGGATATTTCTTTCTGCATGTTCTAAGGATCGTTCCCAAATGTCCTTCCTCAGATTCCACAAAAACAGTGATTTCAAGCTGTTCAATCCAAAGAACGGTTTAACTCTATGAGACGAATACACACATCGAAAAGGAGTTGCTCCAAAAGTTTCTCTGCAGGTTTCACCGGAAGACGTTTCCTTGCTCACCGCAAGCCTCCGGGCATCACTAAATATCCCTTCACAGATTCTCCAAAGACAGAGTTTCGAAACTGGGCAACATGCAGTAAGCATTTTTTGTGAAGTGAATGCACATATCACAGAGCAGGTTCTTGGAAAGCTCTTTCCTCGATTTTATTTCAGTATATTTCACTATTGGCCATAGTCTTCAATGTGCTCCAAAATATCACCTTTTCGGTTTCACAGGAATGGTGTTCAAACAGTGCCTTGTGAGAAAAGAGGTATAACTCCCTGAATAGAATGCATACATCACAAAGTCGTTTCTCAGAAAGCTTCTGTTCACTTTTTATCTGAAGATATCTCCTCTTTCACCGTAGGCCTGAATGTGTTCCTGAATGTCCCTTCTTTGATCGTGCATGACGGAGTTTCCAAATTGCATAATATAGGAAAAGTTTTAACTATGGGAGATGAATAAAAATATCTAACACAAAGCAATTTCACAGATTCCAGAGAAACAGTGATTTCAAACTACTCAATCCAAAGAATGACTTAACTCTATGAGAAGAGCACAAACTTCAAAAAAGAGTTGTGCAGAAAGCTTCTCTCAAATATTCGATGGAAGACATTTCCTTGTTTGACACAGGCCTCCGGTTGCCACATACTATTCCTTCGCAGAACCCTGAAAACCGACTTTCAAAGTGGAAAATTTAGAGTAAGCTTTAACCCTGTGTAAAAATGGACATGTCGGAGAAAAGTTTCTTCGAGTGCTTCTTTCTGTTTTATTTTGGACATTTCAATTTTGCCATAGTCGTCAGTGTGCTCCGAATATCACTCTTTAGGTTTTACAAGAATAGTGTTCAAATTGTGCCTTATGAGACAAAAGTTATAACCCCCTGATTGTAATTCACACGTCACCAAGCATTTTCTCTGAAAGCTTCTCTCCCGTTTTGATATGACTATATTTCCTATTTCACTATAGGCCCGAATGTGATCCCCAACATTCCTTCGCAGATGCATCCATGAGGGAGTTTCCAAGTTGTGTAATGTAAACTAAGCTTCATCTATGTGAGATGAATAAATATAGCAAAAGCAGGCTCACAGAAAGCTTCTTTCCCGTTCTGATCTGAAGATATTTCGTTTTCCACCATAGTCCTCAACGTTTTCCTGAAGGTCCCTTCGTGTATCCGTCCACGACAGTTTCCAAGCTGTGTAATGTAAAGTAAATATTATATATGTGAGATGATAAAACATATCACAGAGTAGTTTCCTTGAATGCTTATCCCAGTTTTAGTCTGAGGCAATTTCCCTTTTCACCATCGGCATCAACATGCTCACGAATATCACTTGGTGCCTGTTTCTCCAAGAGGGTTTCCCCGACGCTGTATGAGAAGATGTATAGGACTATGAGTGGAATGCACACATCACAAATGAGTTCCTCAGAAAGCTTTTCTCCAGTTTTGGTCTGAACATATTTTCTTTTTCACCGTAAGCCTCAAAGTGCTCCCAAATATCCCGTTACGCTAAGCATACACAGGGTTAGAAAACGGCTCAATGAAAAGAGGGTCTTAACTGAGTGAGAGCCATTAAGACGACACAGAGCAGTATCACAGAAAGCTTTCTCCTGGATTTTCACTGAAAATATTTCTTTCTCCATGTTCTAAGGATTGTTCCCTAAAGTCGTTTCTTAGAAACCTTCTCTCCACTTTTTATCTGAAGAAATTTTCCTCTTTCACCATAGGCCTGAATGTGTTCCTGAATGTCCCTTCGTGGATCCATGCATGATGGAGTTTCCAAACTGCGTATTATAAAAAAAAATTTTAACTATGTGAGATGAATAAATATATCTAACAAAAAGCAGTTTCACAGAAATTTTCTTTCCAATTTTTGTCTGAGGATATTTCCTTTTTCACCATAGCCATCCCTATATTCCTGAATGTCTCTTGTTAGCTTTTTCTCCAAGAGGGATTCCGGAAACCTCTAGGAGAAGAAATTTGAGTGGAATGCACACGTCGTTCTGTGAGTGGAATGCTCACATCATTCTGTGAATGGAATTCTGTGAGTGGAATGCATATGTCACAAAGCAGCTTCTCAGAAAGCCTCAGTCCAATTTCTATCTGAAAACGTTTCCTTTCTCACCGTAAGCCTGAAAGCGCTCCTGAATATCCCTTCGCAGACTAAACAAAAATAGTGTTTTGATGCTGCTCAATGAAAAGAGAAGTTTAACAGTGTGAGCGGACTTCAGGTGACACAGAGCAGTTTCACAGAAAGCTTCCTTCTGGTTTTTCTCTGAGGTTATTTCTTTTTCAGGATATTCTAAAGAGCGTTTCCAAATGACCTTTCTCAGGTTCCACAGAAACAGTGATTTCACACTACTAAATCCAAAGAATGTTTTAACTCTATGAGATGAGCAAAAACTTCACAAAAGAGTTGTGCAGAAAGATTCTCTCAAATATTCGATGGAAGACATTTCCTTGCTCAACACAGGCCTCCTGTTGCCACTGACTATCCCTTCGCAGACCCTCAAAGACCAACGTTCAAGTTGGGAAAAGTAGACTAAGCATTAACTCTATGTAAAATGGACATGTCCAAGAGCAGTTTCTTCGAGTGCTTCTTTCTGCTTTTTATTGGACATTTCAATTTTGCCATAGTCTTCAATGTGCTCCGAATATCACACTTTTGGTTTTTCAGGAACAGTTTTCAAATTCTGACTTAGGAGAAGAAAATTATAACTCCCTGACTGGAGGGGACACGTCACCAAGGAGTTTCTCACAAAGCTTCTCTCCCGTTTTGATCTGATTATGTTTCCTATTTCACTATAAGCCAGAATGTGATCCCAAATATCGCTTCGCGGATACATCAGTGAGGGAGTTTCCAAGCTGTGTAATGTAAAGAAAGCATCATCTATGTGAGATTAATAAACATAGCAAAAAGCAGATTCACAGAAAGCTTCTTTTCCCTTCTTCTCTGAAGATATTTCGTTTTTCAGCATAGTCCTCAAAGTGTTCCCGAATGTCCCTTCATGGATCCGTCCATGAGAGTTTCCAAGCTGGATAATATAAAGAAAGCATTATCTATGTGAGAAGATTACACATATCACAGAGTAGTTTCCTAGAAAGCTTTTTCCAGTTTTCGTCTGAGAATATGTCCCTTTTCACCGTCGGCACCAACATGCTCCCAAATATCACTCAGTACCTGTTTCTCCAAAAGGGTTTCCCCAACGCTGTATGAGAAGAGAGGTATAACACTGTGAGTGGAATGCACATGTACCAAGGCAATTCCTCAGAAAGCTTCTCTCCAGTTTTGGTCTGAACATATTTTCTTTTTCACCATAGGCCTCAAAGTCCTCCCGAATATCCCGTCACACGCTAAGCATACACAGGGTTAGAAAACTGCTTGATGAAAAGAGGGGCTTAACTGAGTGAGAGCCATTAAGACGACACAGAGCAGTTTCACAGAAAGCTTCCTTCTGGAGATTATCTGTGGATATTTCTTTGTGCATGTTCTAAAGATCGTTCCCAAATGTCCTTCCTCAGACTCCACATAAACAGTGATTTCCAGCTGTTCAATCCAAAGAACGGTTTAACTCTATGAGACGAATACACACATCTCAAAGCAGTTCCTCAGAAATGTTCTCTGCAGATTTCATCGGATGACGTTTCCTTGCTCAACACAAGCCTCCGGGCGTCACTAAATATCCCCTCACAGATGCTTCAAAGACAGTTTTGAAACTGGGCAACATCTTGTAAGCATTAACTCTGTGAAGTGAATGCACATATCAGAGAGCAGATTCTTGTAACGATTCTTCCTAAATTTTATTTCGGTATATTTCACTATTCGCCACAGTCCTCAGTGTGCTCCGAAATATCACATTTTCGGTTTCACAGGAACAGTGTTCAAATGCTGCCTTGTGAGAGAAGAGGTATAACTCCCTGAGTGGAATGCATACATCACAAAGTCTTTTCTCAGAAAGCTTCCCTCGACTTTATATCTGAATGTATCTCTTCTTTCACCGCAGGCCTCAATGTGCTCCCGAATGTCCCTTCGTGGATCCGTGCATGACGGAGTTTCCAAACTGTGTAATATAAGAAAAGTTTTAACTATGCGAAATGAATAAATATATCTACCACAAAGCAGTTTCACAGATATCTTCTTTCCAGTTTTTGTCTGCGGATATTTCCTTTTTCACCATAGCCATCTCTACACTCTCGAATGTCTATTGGTAGCTTATTCTCGATAAGGATTCCAGAATCCTCTAGGAGAAGAAAGGTGGGTGGAATGCACATGTCATTCTGTGAGTCGAATGCACACGTCATTCTGTGATTGGAATTCTGTGAGTGGAATGCACACGTCACAAAGCAGCTCCTCAGAATGCTTTTCTCCAGTTTCTATCGTAAGATGTTTCCTTTCTCACCATCAGCCTCAAAGCACTCCAGAATATATCTTCGCAGAATAAACAAAAACAGCGTTATGATACTGCTCAATGAAAAGAGAAGCATAACTGTGTGAGCGGAATTCACGTGACACAGAGCAGTTTCACAGAAAGCTTCCTTCTGGTTTCCCTCTGAGTTTATTTCTTTTTCAGGATATTCTAAGGAGCATTTCCAAATGTTCTTTTTCAGATTCCACAGAAACAGCGATTTCAAACTACTCTATCTAAAGAATGTTTTAACTCTAGGAGTTGAGCACAAACTACACAAAAGGGTTGCGCAAAAATTTCTCTCAAATATTCGATGGAAGACATTTTATTGCTCAACAGAGGCATCCAGTTGCCACTTACTATCACTTCCCAGAACCCTCAAAGACAGACTTTCAAACTGGGAAACGTAGAGTGAGCTTTAACCCTGTTTAAAAATGCACATGTCAGAGAGCAGTTTCTTCGAATGCTTCTTTCTGTTTTTTATTGGACATTTCAATTTTGCCATAGTGTTCAATGTGCTCCGATATCACTCTTTTGGTTTTACAGGAACAGTGTTCAAATTGTGCCTTA
>NW_022332548.1:0-1218 GCF_002776525.5 Piliocolobus tephrosceles | reverse complement strand
TTTTTTTTTTTTTTTTTTTTTTTTTTTTTTTTTTTTGTGTGTGTGTACTTTACTAAGAAGTAAAATTATGCATATAAATTTGACAAAATAAGAATACATACAGTAATTATTAGATAATACTCTTTACATATTATTCGAATCACAATATATTAATATGACTCATTATATACATATGCTCATATATATATATATATATATATATATATATATATATATACTCAAAGCATGGAATATTTTTCCATTATAAACAGCTGCTCCGACATAAAAAAAAAAAAATAAATAAATAAAGGCATATAGTGTTTGACATCCAAGTTATTTATTATAATAAGACAAAAAAACGTATATACGTGTGTATACATATATATATTAACGTATTAAAAGCTACTTAAATTTTCTTTTTTTTATTTTCCATTGTGTCTTTTAAAAATATATAGGAATAAAAATTATATGCAAAGGCACAAGAAAATAAAAAAAAAAAAAAAAAAAAAAGAGAAATCTGTTAAAAAATGTTTAAAATCATTTTTCGTGATTCAAAATAATATTAAATAATTTTATATAAACATTTTTTACTTACGTGCATGTATTTGTAATGAATTTATTTTGTAAAATAATGTTTATTTATTATTAAAGTATGCTAAAAACAAAAATAAAATAAAAAAGAGAAAACGAAAACTAAAACGAAAACAAGAGCAAAGGAGATAACTAATAAAAAAAGTAGATTCTTTTTCTTTTCTTTTCTTTTCTTTTCTTTTTTTTCTTTTCTTTTCTTTTCATTTCTTTTGTTTTCTTTTTTTTTCTTTTGTTTTCTTTTATTTTTTTTTATTTTCTTTTGTTTTCTTTTGTTTTATCATTTTATTTTTTTTTTTTATATTTTTTATTTTACTATTTCATATTACCCACTTATTTTTGCCTTAATTTTTTACTTATTTTTTACTTCATTATTTATATATTTTTGACTTAATTTTTCCCCTTTATTTAACTACTTTATTTAACAAAATATATTTTTTTATAGATGTTCCTACAATTGAAAGTGCAAAAAAAAAAAATAATAATAACAATAACAATAATAAAGTAAAGTCCATTATTAATATTGACATCTATACAAGTACATAAAACAAAAATATATACAAACACAAATTATTACCAACCGTGCGAATCTCAAAAAAGTAATTCTTAAAAACGAGTACAAAAATAAAATTGTACGTATAAGTAAAGAAA
>NW_022332547.1:0-6190 GCF_002776525.5 Piliocolobus tephrosceles | reverse complement strand
AAAAAAAAAAACAAAAAAAAAAACAAAAAACAAATTGGAATTTGCCCAGAGAAATTTGAACGACAACTTAAGGTATGGACTAGATGTAAGAGCTGAAGAAACAAAAAACACTTATTCTGGGAAAGACAAGACTCATGGATTACTACCTTTAAACACTGAAGGTCTTACATGTAGGAAATAAACTAGATATTTTTATGACCCCTAAGTTTATATCTGGGAGCAATGAGGTAGACTCCATGGAGGTGAGAGGTGGGACAGTAAGTGATGATTAGATCATATAGAATCTTTAACACCACCAAGTTTGAAACATTCTTAAAAGAGGTAGGAATATATGAAACAATCAGTATTTGAGAGCGTCTATTTACTATTCTGTGCTTTGTGAAGGATTTAGAGAACTAAAAAAAAAAAAAAAATTTCATTATGAGATTAGAGTAGATTTGTGAATTAGGAGCAAAGGTGTCCCAGCCCTCATTAGAAGTAGCATAGCCCTTGGAATCAGACCCACTGGATTATCTTTCCCAGATTCCATTTGCTGCATCAAATGGTAGTTCTACTTTTAGTTCTTTAAGGAATCTCCACACTGTTTTCCATAGTGGTTGTACTAGTTTACGTTCCCACCAGCAGTGTAGAAGTGTTCCCTTTTCACCACATCCACACCAACATCTATTATTTTTTGATGTTTTGATTTTGGCCATTCTTGCAGGAGTAAGGTAGTATTGCATTGTGTTTTTTATTTGCATTTTCCTGATCATTAATGATGTTGAGCATTTTTCCATATGTTGGTTGGCCATTTGTAAATCTTCTTTTGACAATTTTCTATTTGTGTCCTTAGCCCACTTTTTGATGGAGTTGTTTGTTTTTTCTTGTTAATTTCTTTGAGTCCCTTGTAGATTCTGGATATTAGTCCTTTGTCAAATGTACAGATTGTGAAGGATTTCTCCCACTCTGTGGGTTGTCTTCTTACTCTGCTGACTGTTACTTTCACTGTGTAGAGGCTTTTTAGTTTAACTAAGTCTCACCTATTTATCCTTGTTTTTGTTGCATTTGGTTTTGGGTTTTTGGTCATGAAGTCTTTGCCTAAGCCAATGTTTTGTAGGTTTTTTTCTGATATGATCTTCTAAAATTTTTATAGTTTCAGGTCTTAGATTTAAGTTCTTGATCCATCTTGAGTTGATTTTTATATAAGGTGGGAGATGAGGATCCAGTTTCATTCTCCTACATGTGGCTAGCCAATTATCCTAGCACCATTTGTTGAATAAGATGTCCTTTCCTCATTTTATGTTTTTGTTTGCTTAGTCAAAGATCATTTGGCTGTAAATATTTGAGTTAATTTCTGGGTTCTCTATTATGTTCCACTGGTCTATGTGCTTATTTTTATACCAGTGTCACGGTGTTTGGGTGACTATGGCCTTATAGGATAGTTTGAAGTCAGGTAATGTGATGCCTCCAGATTTGTTCTTTCTGCTTAGTCTTGCTTTGGCTCTGCTGGCTCTTTTTTGGTTCCATATGAATTTTAGGATTTTTTTTTTCTAGTTCTGTAAAAAATGATGGTGATGTTTTAATGGGAATTGCGTTGAATGTGTGTATTGCTTTTGGCAGTATGGTCATTTTCACAATATTGATTCTACTCATCCATGAGCATGGGATGTATTCCATTTGTTTGTGTTGTCTATGATTTCTTTCGGCAGTGTTTTGTAGTTTTCCTTGTAGAGGTCTTTCATCTAACTGTGTTCTCTCTGAATGATTCTGGATCAGTGTGAAGGTACATTGTCTAATATGTCTAGTTTTGCTCAATAAATTTTGAAGTCAGGGTCTATCTACTTTTAAACATATGAGAAAAATATTCCATGAGAGTCAACCCTGTAAGCTTTATCTTAACTCTCAGAAGGAGCCAGCCAGCAGCTACAGTGGGCAAATGGCATTGTAGTTACTAAGTGCTGATTAGGAGATAGACAATGGTGGAATCTGAAGCCAGGTGAAGAACCATCCCTCTCATCCAGATGTCCCAGAATACCTCCCCAAAATCCATCACTGTCTACTGAGAAAATGATATGAGACATTGCCCCCTATATTTTGCTCCCAATCCTGCCTCCAGTCATGATACAAAAAGTCAGCAAGCTCTTCTGGAGATGGGCACCAAAACACCAAGGGAAAGGTGTGTGGCTCAGTTCAATATTCTGCATGATTACAAGAGCTGGTCCTTGCCATTGGCTACTACACAGACTTCATCAGTGATAGGATAGGTCCCTCAAAGCCAACTGACTGCTATGTAGGGCAGTGGGCGGTGATGTTCATGATAATCCAAGACCTGATGAGATGGGAATGCAAAGAAAACGGAGGTGCTCACAGAAATACAGGATGGAAAATGAGAAGTAAGGATGAGATAAACAGGAGGAACACTTTAATGACTTGTTGATGCTCAACATCAAATAAATAGATTCCTATAGCAGAGTACCAAGAAACAATAATATAGACACCATGGGCAGCAGTAGCCAGGACTCCCAGGAGGTAGCAAAAAGGAGGCAAGAGGAGAAAGACTCTTCAGGAACAGATGCATCTGGTAGGCCCTAGAGACAGAGAGACAAATAACGCTAGGAATTACTCTGATCTGTAAGTGCTGTTAAGACAGAAAAGATAGAAAATTAATCAGGTGACAAGCAGGATCTATAAAAGTTTTTAACAGACTCAAGCGATAGACCTAAACTCACAAAATGGAGTTTCACAGAGAAATGCAATCACTTTTATACTTGGGTACAGAAAAATCAACTACAGAATTATAGTATGAATGAAATGACCAATAGTCAGCCATGTAAATATCAAAAAAACTTAGGATTTTAGTTCAATATGACAGAAAAGGAATTATGCATTTGTCCAGAAATCTAATTTTGTCAATTTCAGGATACAGTAATAGAAGCATAATGTTCAAAGTAAGGAAAGTGATAATCTTACATTGGATATAATTCTAGGTGTCATAATTTAAGAGAATCAATAATTTAAAGGGTGTTGAGAGTAGAATAAATAGTGATAAAGGTGCTGGAAAACATAACGTCAGGATTAGCTGCAAGAACTATAGCTACTTAGGCTGGGAAAGAAAAGATTTAGTCAAAAAATACCTATTATTAATATTGAATATGTTCAGTGTAGTCACATGAAAGAAGCATCAGTCCTACTTTGTGTGGCTTCAGAGGATACAATTAACGTCATAATGGACAAGAAGGAGATTCAGGGTCACTCTAAATAACAAATTGTCCCAGAAGATGATAGGTTCCCCAAGACATTCATGAAGATGGTGAAATACCACCTATTATAGATACCATACTGCGGAGTGACTCCCTTGGTGGGCTGAAAGATGGATTTGGTGAGCTTTCTTTGCAACCTCTGAGATGGAACCAGATTAAATCCTAGGTGACTTCTAGAGCCCCCAAACAATAGTAGGACTTTAGCATGAGGGATGAAAAAGAGGTATTAGCAGCACTTTCTCTCTTTAATTAAATATAGATTATGCCTTGGTATAGGACCAATTAGAAATCTGAGTAACATAAGCACAGACAAACTCACCTAATTATTATACACATTTGCCTATATATATATATTTGTTGTGTAGACCAACAATATCCAAAAGAAAGATAATGCAAGTCACATATGTAACTTAAATTTTCCATTAGCTACATTTTTAAAAGTGAAAAGAAATAATTCCAATTTAATTTAATTATATATGTATATATACATATATATACATACACACACACATATACATATATATACTTTTTTTTTTTTTTAGATGGAGTCTGGCTCTGTTGCTCAGGCTGGATTGCAGTGGCCTAATCTCAGCTCACTGCAACCTCCACCTCCCGGGTTCAAGCGATTTTCCTGCCTCAGCCTCCCGAGTAGCTGGGACTGCAGGTATGTGCCACTACGGCCGGCTAAGTTTTTTGTAGTGTTAGTGGAGACAAGGTTTCACTGTGTTAGCCAGGATCCTCTAGATCTCCTGACCTCGTGATCTGTCTGCCTTGGCCTCTGAAAGTGATGGGATTACAGGCATAATATTGTATTTAAACCCAACATATCAAAAATTATTGTTTCAACATGGAATCAATACTTTTAAAGTATTAATGAGGTATTTTATGATGCTTTGTCATACTATTTCTTCAAATTCTAATATGTATTTTGTACCAACAGCACATTTCAATTAAGATCAGCTGTATTTCAAGTGATTGATAGCCATATATGGTTAGTGGCTACTGCATGAAATAGCAAAGATCTATAAAAAATTTACGACGTCTCTGAGTAGCGAGAAGAACTGTATGAACTCTCCTGAAAAGAAATGTTAAAACCTCACAATAAATGTACAAATTTGATATTATTATGGGTAAAAGACAGGTTCTTGTTTGAGAAGCTTGGTTATTTGGTTTCTCTTGACAACTTTTATTTCTACTTTAAAACAGTAATTTTCAAACTATATGGACATACATACATAAAACAAAAACCGCAGTTTCCTGAAAGAATATTAACCTTTGCAATACACCTTCTGATATTTTTTTCCTCCATTTTCTTTGCTATCCTAACCTATTGCCTTTTTTTAACATCCTGTCTTGACCAAGTAAACTGATTTCCCAATCCACTAATGCCATCAATATCAACTGGTAATGCATTATAAGTTGAGTAAAGAGAACAAGAAAGGGGGACACTTGCTAGAAGCAGATCTGTCTCAGGTTGCAAATAAGTAATACATTAGCCAATTAGTAAAGAATATGTTTGTGCTCAAAACATAAATAAATAAATAAATAAATAAATAAATAAATAAATAAGATATGCTTAGAAATGTGCCTGACACAGAGAAGGTGTTCAATAAATGGGATTTTTCCTGCCTCCTTACTATTGTAGTAGCTCTCTTGTAAGTGCCTTTAGTTTGACTGAACCCTCTTAGTCAAATGGCTATACCCAAGGCTAGAGATGGGGACTGAAAGGTCCTGGCTTTGTTATGGCTCAGCCTGGGTGTCTATGCAGATATGGCAGGTTGTGGATATGGGAATCATCTCAACATCCTGGTGCCACAGGACAGAGGTAAGTTTGAGATTTATGTAATAATTACGTCATTATTTTTGGAAAGGCTACCCAACATTGTAAGTAGTGAAACAGGGTTTAGTATTGAGAGTAGTTTAGTTCTGAAGATAGAATATACAGGTGACATGCTTTGAAGAACACTGGAAAGTCCTCCCTCCAGAAATCTCCAAGGCATGCTAGTGGGTCAAAAATTTCACCATTAGAGATTCAGTCCTTTGAATTTTAGTCTTCGAAAATTAGCTACTAAAATTCAGGGGCCACATACTGAGCTTTAAATTCTCAACCAACAAGCCTGTAGTGTGTATCATATGGCATATAAACATTAAGGTGGTCCACTAGAATGAGACATAGAATGAGTCTTTGGATTTGGAAAGGGGATTTGGTGAAGTTAGGGATGGGAAAATCCTCAACAATTCTGCTTTATTTGCAACCTTTCTTCCCACAGGTCTCATGATATCCCTATTCTCCTCACACAAATACACCCTTCTTAGCTCTGTCCATGATAAATGTGGCATAGTGCATTGTTCTTTCACTGCAACATATTAATACTTACACATGCATGCATACATGCACACATGGGGGTACATGCATAGACACAGACACATCCCCTACTATTTTTATCTTGTGACCAAAATTCATTCAGCTAATCTGCTTTGTCTTCCCCCTTTTATCTGTCTTATTCTACCTCTTGAATTCTAACCGCCCATAAATTACACTCTCTCATGCAAACTACCAGCATCATTGACCTCCCACTCAATTTCTTTTAGCCCTTAGAATTTGTTTTGTGTGATCCTACACTCAATGCTGGACTACTTACTACACTGGTCACATTCTACTTTGTGCCCAAGTCAACTGGGTATTACTGCATCTCCTCTACTAAACAGGGAGCTCCTCATAGGTGGAGGTGGTGCCTGATTCTTCTCTGTTCCCCACAGCACAGTGAAATCCTCATTCCTATAACTGAAGCTCCAGAAACGCTGATGTTGCGCTTCATGTACTTCCAATCTTTTGCCTCATTGGTAGTCTCTAGGACAATATTCAACAAGGCCAAACATCTGAGGGCAAAAAAAAAACCTTATGAGAAATGCAAATCAAAACCACAATGAGATACCATCTCACACCAGTT
>NW_022332546.1:0-11683 GCF_002776525.5 Piliocolobus tephrosceles | reverse complement strand
CCGCCGCCACCGCCAACCGCGCGCCCGGGGGATCGGCCGGACGGCACAGGGGCCGCCGCGGCCGCCGCGGCCGCGGCCGCCGCGGCCTGGGACACGCTCAAGATCAGCCAGGCGCCGCAGGTGAGCATCAGCCGCAGCAAGTCGTACCGCGAGAACGGGGCGCCCTTCGTGCCGCCGCCGCCCGCGCTGGATGAGCTGGGCGGCCCGGGGGGCGTCACGCACCCGGAGGAGCGCCTCGGCGCGGCCGGGGGCCCGGGCAGCGCCCCGGCTGCGGGTGGTGGCACCGGCACCGAGGACGACGAGGAGGAGCTGCTGGAGGACGAAGAGGATGAGGACGAGGAAGAGGAACTGCTGGAGGACGACGAGGAGGAGCTGCTGGAGGACAACGCCCGCGCGCTGCTCAAGGAGCCCCGGCGCTGCGCTGTGGCTGCCACTGGCGCCGTGGCCGCAGCAGCTGCCGCTGCAGTGGTCACAGAGGGCGGGGAGCTGTCACCCAAGGAAGAGCTGCTGCTGCACCCGGAAGACGCTGAGGGCAAGGACGGCGAGGACAGCGTGTGCCTGTCTGCGGGCAGCGACTCGGAGGAGGGGCTGCTGAAACGCAAACAGAGGCGCTACCGCACTACGTTCACCAGCTACCAGCTGGAAGAACTGGAGCGAGCGTTCCAGAAGACACACTACCCCGACGTCTTCACCAGGTATGCGCGTAGGGTGGTCGCGGCCGCAGCGGCGGAGAGCGCACGCAGACCCCAGGGAGGGACAGCGGGCGGGCAGGGGCCCCGGCCTCAGGGCGGACACTTGGCTCCTGGACTCTGCCCCAGTTCGGGCTTTAAGTTTAGGCTGGAATGGTTTCTCTCCTTCCCAAGGTCGTTGCAGTTTAATGTTTTCAAATTACAAGTTTTAGTTAGAAAGAGGAAACGAAACAGCCTCTCCAAAGAGCGCCCGAAAGTGCCACCTTGGAGACGCGCGCGCAGCAGAGGGCAGGCACAAGGCCTCCGGAGCTGCAGTCCGGGCTAGGTCCCCGGCGAGGCTCAGGAAGCGCTGTCCGCGGTCGTGCGGCCAGAGCAAAGCAGGGGCTATTTTTGGTCGCTGTGCTGTGCGCTCGCCACCCCCCGCCTGATGCCCTAAGAGCCTGGTGGGTATCAGTTACGCAGTTCGCAGTGAAGCTGGAGCCTGTGCCAGCGGAGAAGGCCTTTAGAAAGATCCGAGTTCTGTCGTTTCAGGACTCCTGAAATAACCAAAGGAAGTCAGAACTGGGCAGTGTTTGGTGTCTGAACACCTGAGGGGCCCCAGCCAGACTCTCCCCTTTTACTCTCTGTCCTCTCCCGACACACACATTAAACCCACCGTGCGTTTAATGTAAACGGGTTTACCGGGTGGGCAATGATTGCTGGAAGCCTGGCAGGGAGTAGACAAAGCAGTTGGGGGAATTTTCTCTTTGGATCAGTGTCCAAGCCGGGTGTTCCACCTGGTCGCACTCCACCTCCACTTGTTTTTCTGGGAAACATGTGCCTGTGTGATGACTGGACCCTCGGCCCCAGCTTATTCAGCCGACCACCTGGGGCGCCGGTCCAGGTAGGGGTCCTTCTCTCCCACCCCAAGGCCAAGTTCTGAGCTCAGGCGAGGAGCCAGGGTTAGGGCAAACGTCCCCCACTGAGGGGGAGAAAGGGATCAGTGACTGCCTAGCGCGGGGCTAGTCAAGCGCGGGCAGTTCCTTCAAAGGAGACGTGCGCAGCTTTTCAATGTGCGTTTTAGAAGGGGAATGCTGCCCGCCCCTTTGAACCAGAGGAGAAATCGCTGCTTAGGGCTCGGGAGGCCGTGTTAACTCCAAAATGTAGTTGGCCTGGCAATTGCCTAACTCTCCTAACCAGAAACAGAAAAGAGCGGACTTAATGCCAGGCAAAGGCACTTAAACCTGGTCATCGCTTGGGCTACACTTTGTCTTCCCCTGTGTCACCCAGTCCTTTCCTTATCTTTAAAAAAGGAAATAAGTTTAAAAACCTATGTGTGCTATCGAATAGCGAATTGGCCGACCAGCGTTTTGCGTTTATCATACGTGTGTATTTCCAAAGAAGAAACTGAGCTGGTGTCAGTTGGCATCCAGGTCCGCCCTTTTTTAGCTTCTGGCGGGCTTGGGGGCGGGGGAGGACCGAAGTGCATGAGGAGGGGCAGCGCCTTTTCCCCGCCCCACCCCCACCTCCTTCCAACCCAGGAGTTTGAGCCCCTTGGCTCCGGCCCTGAGCCAGCCTGAAGTGCCGCTTTAGATTTGCTGATGCCCGCTGTAGCTGGGGACAACGGAGGGCACTTATGGAGACGGTTTACCTCTGGTGCTGAAGTTTCAGGTGTGGACTGGGAGCCTACCGGCAGGGCAACCCCAGGTCCCAGGCTTCGGCGGCCCCCGCTCTTTCATATCAAAGAGCGGAGGGCCAATTATTCTCGGCGCGCTCATATTTTCGGTAAACAGGTCGTAAGTCGTTTTACAGCATCTTAATGGTTTCCTATTTGCCTTAATTGTCGCAGTAATAACTGCAATGACGGGGTAGGGTTTCAGTTAAATTGACTTCCCCTGAGATGGGCAGGGTTTGTAGTGGGCACTGGAGTCAGGAGGTGCGCAGAATTTTGTTTAATGGAAAAATTACCCCACTGAACTCTTAACAAGCTTAAAATACCTGCAGAGGGTAATGCGGGGTGTAACCCAAGGGGATGATGGAGGGAGGAAGGTGGGGGAGAGAGAGATGGAGGGAGAGGCATAGCGCTGGAAAGAGAAGAAGGAAGAAGGAGGGAAGAGAAATTTTTAAAAAGAAGGCAGAACGAAACCAAGGGGACAGAAAAATATTTTCTTACTTAAGTGCTGAGTTCCTACTCCACTTAATATTAGGACAAAACGGGGTATAAGCTGTGTGTGTGTGTGTGTGTGTGTGTTGTCTAACTCTGGCTTAAGGGAGTGAGAGAGAACCTGTGTACCCAGGTTTGTAGACTCAGAGACTCAAGAAGCCACCCTTGCTTGTCACACACGAATGTAGTATGATATAATAGATAATATCCTATATCTGGCAATGTACTTCGTGTTTTTGCATTTTCAGTCAAAGAGTTGGCACTCCAGGGGTGATGGAGTGGCAATGCCCATATGTTTGGGGGTTGGGGGCAGGCAGCCAGGGGAGACCCTAGTGGAGTAGGCCTGCCATAGAGGAGTGGATGGCTGAGAGGGCATTGCTGGGGCCTGCAGTGACCTCCTGTCTGTCTGTTGCTTTCTCATAGGGAGGAACTGGCCATGAGGCTGGACTTGACCGAGGCCCGAGTCCAGGTGAGCTGCACAACAGAGGGAAGAAGGAGGGAGGAGGGCTGGGGCCAGTGGGAGAGAGAGAGATGGGTTGACGGGTGGGGGGATCCCCTTCACAAAACCAAGAGAAGCAGAATCAGCAAAGTAGACCCAAGCACTCTCACACACACAAAGATATTTAAAACTTAAGACATAGGAGGTGGAAGGGGGAGGTTTTTGGGTTTGGGAGCCCGAGGAAGGAGTCCAGGATCAGAACAAGGGCTTTAGAGTCCCTGAGACTGCAGTTTGGGAGCCCCTAGCCCTAAAGCCCCTATAGGAAACAATCCACCAACCTACTTCTCCTGATTGAAATAATGGGATGGAGCATGGATTTGGTTGTTAGACAAATCCGCTCAGCTCCAAGCAGGTATTTGGCTGCGATTAAGTCTCCAATCGGGCTTCATAAAAGCCCACTTAGTGCTAGAACAAACAGGGCCATTTGAAGGCAAAATGCTGTTTGATTTCCCCTCTGCCCCACACAAGGAGCTGGCTAATGCTATTTGATTTCCCATTTTTTATAGCAATGAGCCCACATTGATCTAATAGGGAGTGAGTGCAATGCTATTAAAGGTGTTTGCAGCCCCATACCAGAGTGCATTTCCGAACCCAGGCCTCATAACCAAAGAGACGATCAACACTGAGCAGCCCCGATGGCCAACAGAAAACAGATGTCCCTGGGTTAGGAGCTGAGTGAATCACTTTACAGTCAAAATCAAGCGCTGATAAAGCACAATAAATTCCATATGGCTCATTTAATACACAACAGCTTCTTGCATTAGAGGGCTAATGATGAGGCCTGTCCCCTCCTTTCTGTTGACACATTTCTCCATTGTCAAACAGAGATGTGACAGCAACTCTGTATTTTCAACTCAGGGGAACGAGTCGTGGGAAAGTTAAATAACTTTTAAAAAGAAAGAGAGCGCCCCCTCCCTTTCTCCTCTCTCCCTGTTCACTGGAGAAGATGTAATTAAGTGAATATGAATTATTAGAGTCCTTTCGTTTACCTTTGGGGGGCCTCAGAGGTATTAATTCAATAATGAGGAATTGCAGGGGGACATCTTGATAATTGCAGTTGAGCCGGGAGACACGATCTGTCTGTAAAAAGGTTTCCACGTTCTTTGAGGGCATCCTAAGTCCACTGCCCCCAGTTCCCCTTCTTCTTTCACTGCGATCAAGGAGTGGCGGATATTCTTGTCTAGACAGATTTGGATACACAAAAGCTGCCCACCCAGTCCGGTCCCATCTACACTCTTACTTTTTCAAGCCTCTGGGTTTCCACACTGAAGTGTTTCTGAAATTCACAAATAGATTATTTTGAAGGCTGTGGAATGGTGTCAATGGGCCGGCCCCCTTTTGGCAGAATTGGAAGTAATTGACCGATTTGGATTCTTGATTTTTCTTGCCCTGGGGGGCTGTCTAGAAGTCAAACCAAGCTTAGATGCTACTGCTGGTAACAAGTCCCAGTGTGTAGATTTGAAAAATATGGATGTGTTTCACATTTTAAAATATATTCCTCGGATAATTTACATTATATTTTAATATAACTCTGTATAGCCCTGGAGTTCATTCTTAATTTTCAGACTTGCGTGCAGTTATAAACCCAGCCCTAAAAATATTAATGTCTTCAGGGGAGAAGGAGCATATCTTCCCAGCTGTGGGTGTGATGAGCAGGTCACATAAAAATAATTTCATGCTCCTGGGGTTTATTTTTAGATGATGGTAGCTGCCATATTTCAGGTAAAGGTCTCTATTAAAATTGCTTTCTATTAGCAATTAGGAAAATACCTCAGGCTGAAAACCTCCTCCAAGCCTAGAACTATCTTATTTAAATAACCGATTTAAACCACATCTCCAAAAGGAAATAAAAAACTTGTTAGCTCTGAAGATGTGAAAAGTCTACACCTATCCTGCCCTCTGATTTCTATGCACCCAGGTATTGCTGCCTGCTTCATCCATGTAGTCAGTGCCTTCCTGCATAGAACTGGGTCCTGCAGGGAGCCCCTGCCAAGAGCAGGCTGTGTACCCCTGTTTCATTTCATAGAGGAATGACCCCTTGAAATGTATGCTTGCTAGTTAACTCGAGCACTTCTTCCCTCCCTCTCATCCCTCCCTGAACCCCCAGAACCCAGCATAGTGCTCTTAGGTGTTCAGTAAATATTTCTGGAAAGAATAAATGAACTATCTCTCCACTTTCCTCTTCCAAACAGAGCAAGAATTTTGCCAGCTCTTGCGTAAATCTGAAATAGGTGAAAACAGCTGACATACAGTAAAACAAGCACGTCCCTCACCTCTTGGTGGCTGCCCATTCCCTAGAGTCACCATTGAATGCATGCTTTCACTTGCCTTATTTTACCCAGTCCTCATAACAGCCTTATGAGTGAAGTTTTATTATCCCCATTTTACAGATTCCAAAACTGAGGTTCAGAGAGGTTTAAGTGACCTGCCTAAAGATCCCAGCAAGCAAGTGTCAGCACAGACGTTTAAACTTTGGTTTCCCCAACTCTAAACACACTGAATCACTTTCCTTAAACTTGGAAAACTGGCCCAGTTGGAATGCGGGCAGAAAGGGTTTGCTTGTCCTGTTTCCTGCTGACTTGAAGTTGTGGCTCCTATTCACTGCTCATTTGGCCCCAGACATGTCCGAAAACTACCTGAGGCCTAAGAGGGGCAGGAGGGCGGGGGCCGCGGTGGAAAGGAAGGGGGGGGCCCTGGTGGAAAGGAAGGGGGCCCTGCAGCGCGCCGAGTGAAGGGACGGGTACGCGCCCCGTGCCCCCGCCGGCCCGAGCCGTGCCGACCCTGAGCTCTCTCTGCCTTGCAGGTCTGGTTCCAGAACCGTCGGGCCAAGTGGCGCAAGCGGGAGAAGGCGGGCGCGCAGACCCACCCCCCGGGGCTGCCCTTCCCGGGGCCGCTCTCTGCTACCCACCCGCTCAGCCCCTACCTGGACGCCAGCCCCTTCCCTCCGCACCACCCGGCGCTAGACTCTGCTTGGACTGCCGCTGCCGCCGCCGCCGCCGCCGCCTTCCCGAGCCTACCTCCGCCTCCCGGCTCGGCCAGCCTGCCGCCCAGCGGGGCGCCGCTGGGCCTGAGCACTTTCCTCGGAGCGGCAGTGTTCCGACACCCGGCTTTCATCAGCCCGGCATTCGGCAGGTAACGCGTGGCCTCGGAAGTCTGTCTGTCTGTCTGTCTGTCTGTCTCTCATACACACAGAGGCTGGGGGCAGGGAGGAGGCAGGAGTCAAACAGGGTCACACACATCTTTTTCTTTGACCCAACCTCAGAGACTGTAGCAAAGAAAAAACTCTCTGATTGCGCCTCAAAAAAAGCGGGGGTCTTGAAGGGATTGACTTGGAACTGAATGGGAAAGGGGAAGGCAGTGGCGGTAACGACAACCGTGACAACGGGGAATCAAAGCTGTAAAAGTACCATCTGAAGGCTGCAGCAACTCCCACCGTAGGTGGTATTCGAGCAAACATGTACAGGTGTAGGGTACAGAGCAGGGATGACTTTTCAAGTTTTGCAAAAGTTCTTCCTCATGCCCCCAAACCTGGCAACCTGAGGAACACAGCCCTCATCCCCATGGGAGCCCTCGAGCCACCAGGCCCTCTGGGTGCACAGAATTCTTTCTTCTGCCCCAGACTCCATCTTCCTTGTCACTCAAGTGACCCGCTGCCAACGACACCTCCGTATGTGCAAGCCCCGATCTACAAGGTAGTACAAGACAACGAAATAAAAGAAACAGCTCATCTTGTAACTCCTTTTCTTTAATGAACATCGAATGAGGAAATAAAAAGTCTGCATAATCACATAGACAGAGAAACAAAGGAGGGATGTATTGTGTTAGCGCAGTGAAAATAAAACTGGATGCAGCTTCAATGATCACTCTTTGGGAGAACAAAGAAATAATAGATTCATCCAACTGCGCAGCTGCTTAACAAAAAAATCATCTTACAGAAAATTAAGACTCGGAGTAAATTTAGTTTCTTATAACAAACCAATAAAATAAACAGCGAGTGCACTCGAAGCAGAGTTAGTGACTCAGTTTACCTAATGGAACCAGGGCATGTTACTACGCCACCTCCGGGTCACACTTTATTATATCTTTCTGAGAAAAATTTTAAAGTCATGTCTCTTCCCTCCCTCCACTTTTTCCCTCTGACAAGTGACTTGTAAACCCAGGCGAACCGTGGCTGGAGGACCGAGTTGCGAGATTCGGAGAGGCTGGAAGAGGGTCTGGGCTGGGGTGGCGCGAGGAGTGAGCAGTGGGCTTGGGAGAAGGAGGCGGCGCTCCGTGAGCCCAGGTGGGCTCATTTCTAACCCTGGAAATTCGGAATTGGCCCCGCGGGCCTGGAGCCAGAGCCCTCAGGGAGGCAGTCGGGAAAGCTCGCGGGCGCTCCAAAGTGGTGGGCGTGGGGGTGGTGTCCGGTGGCCCCGGGCGGCTCCGGCCACAGCTAATGTCCGAGTGCTGTGTGCATGGGGTAGAAGCGTCACGTGGAGTAATCCCGGCGCCGCGCGGAGGCGGTGGCGCTGGCGTGGGTGCCAGGCTTGGGCATCAACTGGCCGCGCGCCAGGGTCGTGGGTCGGGGGCTCCCTGAGGCCAGAGGTCACAGGGGCGCGGGGAAGACAGCTGGGGTCGCCGCGCCAGGATGTGGGGCTGCTGGCAGGTGAGCGGAAATCAACAGGCGGTCGTCCTTCACTCCCACCCGCGGGCACTGGCCACACGCGGGTCGCTGAGTCCCGGGCGGAAGGGCGGCCGCGGCGGCGCGGGTGGCCCGGGAGGCCGGCGAGCTAGGCCTGTTTCTCCAGGGCGCAGTAAGTCCCGGGCCGAGGAGCCGGAGGGAGACCTCAGAACCTGCGGCGTGCGCCTGGGCAGCTGGAATCCCACCTTCTATGTCTTTTTTCCTCCCCACTCCCACCCTCCACCTTCCCTTGTTTTTTTTTTTTTTTTTTTTTTCCCTTTTTTGCTCTCCGTCTCTCCTTTTCTCCCTCTGCATTCTCTCCTAGAAGATAGTATCTGCAGCCCCTGGCCTTGGAATACAGCGTCCGTTTAAGCGAAACCACCGAATCCACGCCACTGGGCAGTGGGGTTTGGGGTTTCCACGCCCGCCTGTGGACCCCGGCCCGGCCCCTCGGGGAATATCTGGACTCGGTCTTTTCCCCCCAGTCGGTTCCCTGCCCTGGGAAAGCCCTGTCTGCGGGGTCCAGCCTCCGCCCGCGCCCTCTGCCCATTCCCCCCCGCCCCCGCCGCGGCCCATCCGGGTCCCGTGGGTACCGCGCCCCTCAGCTGCCGCGGCGACTAGCGGCGGGAGACGCTGCCCGAGGCGCCGCGCACAGCTCCCGAGGCCATGACCGCGCTGTTTGCTCTCCCCGCAGGCTCTTCTCCACAATGGCCCCCCTGACCAGCGCGTCGACCGCGGCCGCTCTCCTGAGACAGCCCACACCCGCCGTGGAGGGCGCAGTGGCATCGAGCGCCCTGGCCGACCCGGCCACGGCGGCCGCAGACAGACGCGCCTCTAGCATAGCCGCGCTGAGGCTCAAGGCCAAGGAGCACGCGGCGCAGCTCACGCAGCTCAACATCCTGCCGGGCACCAGCACGGGCAAGGAGGTGTGCTAAAGGCTGCCCTCCACCCCCGCGCCCCGCGCGCGCCCCGAAAGGTCACCTCACTCAGCACCACTCAAGACCAAATGGAAACAGAGGACCAGCACACTCCCGAGACGGCACTGAGAGAACGCAGCCGCCTTCGCAGCACTCTGGATGCGGGCATGGCAGCCCTCTGCGCTCCGGGACGTGGCACCTCCTCGGCTGGCTGTCCACCCACCCCTGCCCCTGCCCCTGCCCCTGCTACTGCCAACCTCGCTCCAACTCCAACATCCACTCTCTCTTGTTCTTACTTTCCTGAAAATATCGGGGAGGTTTTCTCCCCCAGACGCCTGACATTGAAGTAAAAAATTTAAAAAGCCCAACCTCTTCCTCCTGACACCCCACTTAGCCTTTTTTTTTTTTTTTTTTTTTTTTAAAAAGCATTTTGGCGCTCGAAGTTGATCTCCCCAGTGTGGGCCCCAGCGTGAAGCCAGGGCCCGGGAAGCAAATGCGAGCCTGTAAGATAGCTAACAGTGCACTTAAAGGAAAGGGGCATCTTGTTCTTGTTCTCTTCTTTATCATACACCAACCAAGGTTTTTATATCAAACCAAAGGGAAATACTCTGCTAGAATATGGACTGTTGAAGTCACCAAACTGTGATTATTGATTCTGTACATACCATTGTTATTAAAAAAAAAAAAAAAGAAGAACAGAGCTTTGTATATTTGAAATGTTATAACGCAATTGCACTCAGCGTGGTATGGTAAAAGTTTGTCCTCCTGTAGATTCTTACTGTGTTGTAGATACGGTAGGGTTCCTAGACAAATATTTATGTACTCAAGCCCTTTATTTAACTTATTAACTGTAGAGGCTTCCGAAACCTTCAAGATAAAGGCAATGGTACAGTACTTTTGTGTAATGTGTAATTGTTACCACTTTTCCTTGCTATCTAGTGGAGAAGTGTCACGCTCAAAATAAAAAAAATTATATGTTTAACAAAACGAAGTGTGAATGTTCCATACAGGTGCTGAGGGGACAGTAGAAACCCCCAACCCCACCCCCTCCCGGGAGTCAAGGGTGGGCTCCAGTGTCCAGGCATCTCCTGGGATTATCTGCACACGCGTTTTCCTGGCAGAG
This sequence comes from Piliocolobus tephrosceles, assembly GCF_002776525.5. NCBI lineage: Eukaryota > Metazoa > Chordata > Mammalia > Primates > Cercopithecidae > Piliocolobus > Piliocolobus tephrosceles. The sequence goes on along the minus strand of NW_022332546.1, from coordinate 1,652 downwards.
GTCCCTGGTTTGAATCCGATCCTCAAAGGGAACCGGATTTCCTACAAAGGTTAAGGACGCCGCCGCGGTACTTTCCACGCGCACCTCGGCTCTCCCTGGTCGTATCGCAGCGGGAGCTGGGGGCCCCGGGCCATGGAGGTGGGGTGAGTTCCAGGATGGGTGGGTGGATGGTGGGCGTTGTTGACGGTGGAGTCAGAAATTTGAAGCAAGCGGGAGTCTTGGCTCGGAAGGCGAAGGGAGCTGTTGGAAAGTGCCACGTAGCGAGGAAGTGAAATGCGCAGTCCGAGATGACAGGTAATGGCGAGAGCGAGAAGCCCAGGCGCTCCCTTCCGAGGGGGCGGGCTCCACAGCACGTTCTCAGGGAGGAGGGAGTGTGTGTGTGTGTGTGAGAGAGAGAGAGAGAGAGAGACGGAGAGAGAGAGAGGCAGAGAGAGAGAGAGAGAGAGAGAGAAACATGCGGGAGCAGTAGTGATGGAAAGGCAGCGAGGGGTATCCAAGTGGCAGATCTTAACTCGACAAATGTCATTACATCACTTATCCAGGCATTGGTAAATGTATACATTTAAAAAAATCTAAACAACTCAGGTTTCGTGAGGAGACCCAAACAGATTTGCAATCCGTAACCACCTCGGCGCACCCCTCCCTCCCCGCTGCGGGGACCGCAGCTTCTCCCTCCCCCAGGCCCTGCCCGCGCCCCTCCGGGTGACCGCTGGGTGGAAGCCCGCCCGCGGGGGCTGGGTCTCGCCGACTCTCCCAGGGTGATGGGAAAGGGAAGAGAAGCTTAATTAGTTTCAATTTGCTGTAATTAGCGCGCCGGACCTTTGGGGAGAGGGGCAGGCGGGAGGGGTGCGGGGGTGCCGCGGCGTGACTACCGCGATCGCGGAGCTGGGGCCGGCAGCCTCGCCACGCCGCCGGCCAGTCGGTCGCCGCGGGGGGCGCGGGTGCGTCTCCAGGCCGGGGCCGTCGGGCTCCGCGCGAGCCCTGGAGGAGGGGGGCCGGGACCCCTCGCGGCCCAGGGCGCAAGTGTGCGCTGCCGAGGGGAGGGTGCAAGGTCGGGCAGAGGTCAGCGGCCTGCCAGGCGCTGTGCCCACCTGGGTGTGGGCAGCCCGCCCGGCAGCTTCGGCGCTGGAGCCCGCGCGACCCGGGCTCGCCCCCTATCCTGCACCCCCCTTCACTCCCCACTTCAATCCCCCCCTCCCCAACCCCGGGTCCCGACGCCCGGAGACCCCGACCGCCCGAAACGTTGGGGAGTTCGCCGACCCAGCTAGCCGGCTGGTGGCTGCTTCTGGCACTTGGGCCGTCGGGTGGATCACCCGCCACCCTACGCTGGCCCTGGACTCACGGGGGCGGCACTCGCAAGAAGGGCCCCGGTCTGGGGTATGGGGAGCGGCTGCCAACTACCATTCCTACCACACACTCCTTTCCCGGGTTTAGTAGGCCCAGTGGGAACTTTCTAGGGCATTACTGGAGGTCTGAGAGTCTAAAACCCTCAGATTCCACATCCACAGGCTCTCCCTGAGCGAAAGCCGCTTTGCTGGGGTGGGCAGGACCGCTGGAGGGTTTGGGGAGGAGACAGGAGACTGCTGGGTAAGACTGAGGGAAAGAAGTGTGTGGTAGGAATGGTAGTTGGCAGCCGCTCCCCATACCCCAGA
>NW_022332544.1:0-2212 GCF_002776525.5 Piliocolobus tephrosceles | reverse complement strand
ACCACCAAACCCAGATGATTTTTTAAAATTATTTTTTTAGAGATGGGGGTCTCACAGGCTCCATGACAACTATTCCCTTAAGAGTTTCACATTCTTCTTTCTACATCAAAAATGAAAAACAAAAGAAAACAAAAAGTATACCACCTGAAGTCACTTTCAAAAATTCTAAAGAGTACATCTACCTGTACTCTTTAGAGTTGTCTGTGTCTTAGAGCCTCTTGAAGAGGCAATGTTACAATCTTTACTAAGTTATACAAAGCTCCTGTTATCCCTCCATTAATTTGAGCAATACTTACAGAGCACCTACTATGTGAAGTATACCATCCTCAGCATTGCGATACATGTGTAAAGAGAAGAAAACAAATCAATATTTCTTCCTTTATTAACTTACATTCTAAAGAGTATCTCAAGTATTTTCTCCTCTCATTCACAGTAGAACTGAAGCTAATGCTAAAGGGCCTAATGTTTTAAAAACCGCTAATTTAAGTCATTTGCAGCAAATTCAATAACTATAAAATACATTGGAAATAATATACAATAATAATTACAGATTTTTTATATTGATACTTGATGGTATCAGCAGTTAATGAGTTATAAAATGGTTAACGTTTCTACTTTTATATTAAGCATTTAACATAGTTTGTCTAGAAATTTTTGATGGTTTCTCCTGTTTTTCCAAATTAGACTAGTAACACAGCAATTCAAAAAATATTTGATTTTAAGGTATGCCAATCATTCTTAAATAAGATTCTAGTTCAGAAAAAGGGCTTTTACAGATGAAGGCTGGGTCAACAATCTGCCAGAGTTTCTAGTTCAGAAATGAAAATGTCAGTCACTGATAATGTCTCAAAGTATCTGGACACTTGACACTGCATAGATAGACAAATCTATGGGTGAGGGAGTTGAATTTTTATGTTATTTCTGTTGTTCCATCAGCGTACACCAAGGTAATGCAGTCCCAGAGGCACTCGCTCAGTTCAGATGAGTTTCAACAAGGTTCAAGTAATTAAGAATAGTTTAAGCCACCATATCAAGATATTCCAGGATACGTCAGCCTATTCTGATGCAACTCCATGGACATTATAGGACAGTTATTCCTTTAACTCTTTATCATTCTTTCTTAACCTCCATGTAAAAAGAAATCCAACTAATTCATGCTACTTTTATAAATTAAGATGTATTGTCATCTTAGGGCAAAGTGATTTTTCCCTCCTCTGATACCATACCACAATGAGCTGAATGCCTTCAAAGCAGTTATGTACAAATCAGCCTAAACTGGAATCAGAAAAATTTCCCTGATATTCTCATTTAAACCTAAGAATAAATTATATACATAAATCATATGGTTTTATGTATGACATATATATTCATATATATGTCACATATATAATCTTATATATTTAATATATCTATATAATGTTACAGTGGTATGAGAAATATGAGGTAGTCAGCATCAGTTATATTGCAAATAGCTATTGCTCTCCTTGACATAGTCCCAATTTTATAAATTTTACTAATCATAATTCACTTTTTAATCGCTTTTTGTGGTTATCAAGCATGATTTTATCAAATTCTTACATGAGGCTCAAATTGAAGATACAAAATTTCTGATAAATACAGCAGCACTTGCCACATGTAAAGTACCTTTTAGGCCACTGATCTTATTTTGCTTCATGTTATGTCTGTCCATAGAGCACTTCCATCCCATACAGCATCATTGTCTCTAAGACTTGTTTCTACCTTTATACTCTCTAATGACCTCATCTGAGACAGTGGAGATTAAGCCACAAAGCAGACTAAGAAGATGCCCCAGAATACAGTGACTCTACTCATCGCTAAAACATATACAACAGAGAAAATTATCTCACAGATCATCAAAAACATGGTCATCTGTTTCCTGGGGAAATTGAAACCTAACTAGAAACCCTTACAACTTTGAAAATGCCAGTCTGTGATCTATATCCTTGCTCTCCTACTCCTCACCCATTTCTACCCCCATTAACATGGGAGTTGAAAAAGTTCCACACCTACCCATTAACACCTTGAAAGGATTTTGCTTTCTTCCTCATTCTTCCTGTTCTCCAGACATTATAGTAAGAAATTACTGTCTTAGAAAAGCTCTTGAATTTAATCTGCTATGAAAAGATTTGATTACTGTTTTCTTTGCAATTTCTTCTGTTTATATGCCTTTGGGAGAGTTTAATAAATATTT
>NW_022332543.1:0-1872 GCF_002776525.5 Piliocolobus tephrosceles | reverse complement strand
GCTATTGAGATGATAAACATGGTAGTGCCTGTCATGAATGACACGGGAAGGGATTGAACAGGTACAGCACAGGACAGTGATGTTAATTTTATATGATACTGTGACAGTGGATACGCGACATAATATGTTTATCAAGAACTTGATGCAAAAAATGAACCTAATACGTGTAAATAAAATAAATGTTTAGGATCTTCAGGGATCTCATGATAAAATGCAAAAGGACAGAATGGAACCTCATTGGATCATATGTGTGAAAAAAACTTGCTGTAGGAGTTCAAGAGAAAAGGTAGAAACCTATGTATATTTGGAAATAAGTAGAGCCTCTAACACTAAAGGCAAGCTGACCATAAGCCTGTACTCTCATTGAAGAAGTCATTTGCACAGGAATATGAGTTAATAATTCTGAAACTGCAATACATGAATAAAAAATTGAATATTTAAGTAAATTGGTGATGGGTAGTAAAAGCCAAGTTTCTGACTGTTGTGTGTGAAGTTTCAGAGAAGAAAGAGGCGAAGGTGGAACAATCCATGTGACAATGAATTTGACTTAGAGAAATAAGTATGAACTCCTGTTGTGCTTCACACAGATACACATAGATTCATATAGAAATATGTATGAATGTATTTATATATAATCTGCATAATATACATACATATATATTCCCTGTCAGCTTACAGGGCCTGGAAGCAACAACACTCTCATTAAAAATAAATATACTTAGAGCCAGATCTTATTTTCAAATACCATTATCTAATAAAAGAAACCAGGAGTGCTAGCAGAAATGACTGACTCTAGGTCTGGGGCAGGATATATACAAGGTGAACAGAAAGCATTTTTTTACAGCTAGAAATTAAGAAAGTCTACACACACACGCTGTGTTAGTTAGTTTACATACTGTAATAAAGAACTATCTGTGACTGGGTCATGAATGAATAGGTTTAATTGACTCACAGTTCAGCAGGTTGTACAAGAAGCATGGCTGGGAGGCCTCAGGAAACTGACAATCATGGCAGAAGATAAAGAAAAAGCAAGTCCATGTTAAAATGGTTGAGTGGGAGAGACAAATGAGGAAGTGCTACATACTTTTAAACAACCAGATCATGGGAGAACTCAATGACATAAGAACAGAAGCAATAAAATCTGCTCCTATGATTGAATCACCTACCATCAGGTCCCTTCCCCAAAACTGGAAACTACAATTCAATATGAGATTTCCAAGGGGACACAAAGAGATAATCTCTTTGTTCATGCAAACTAGCATGTGCTATTAGAAGCAGACAGGCCACATCTTGAATGCTTTGCCACTTCGAAATTTCTTCTATGAGAGTTATCTCTTTCAAGTTTAAAGTTGCACAGATCTCTAGAACAGGGGCACAATGTTACCGGTCTCTTTGCTAAAGCATAGCAAGAGTGATCATTGCTCTACTTCCTGATAAGTTCCTCATTTCATCTGAGACCACCTCAGCCTAGACTTTACTGTCCATATCACTATCAGCATTTTGGCCACAGCCACTCAACAAGTCTCTAGGAAGTTTCAAACTTTCCCTCATCTTTCTATCTTCTTCTGAGTCCTCCAAACTTCCAAATTCTGCCCATTACCTAATTCCAAATTCACTTCCATATTTTCAGGTATCTGTATAGCAAAGCTCCACTCCCAGTACCAATTTTCTGTATTTGTTCTCACACTGCTATCAGGCAGTACTTGAGACTGGGTAATTTATGAAGAAAATAAGTTTACTTGACTCACAATTCTTCTTACTATACAGGAAGCATGGCTAGGAAGCCTCAGGAAACTTACAAAAGTATGTCTTACCATGACAAAGCAGGAGACAGACAGTACAAAGTGGGAAGTGCTACACAGTTTTAAACAA
>NW_022332540.1:0-3463 GCF_002776525.5 Piliocolobus tephrosceles | reverse complement strand
GTTACTTTGGCTCGCATGGAGGCCTGCGCTAATAAAGGAAATATCATCAATTGAAAACGAGAGAGAAGCTTTCTAAGAAATTTCTTTGTGATCTGTGAATTCATCTCAGAGAGTTACAATATATTCTGCATGAAGTAGTTTGCAAACACTCTTTCCGTGGAATCTGTAAAGTGATATTTGGGAGCCAAATCGGGCCCCCTGTGAAAAACGAAGTATCCTCACATAAGAACAAGAGAATAGATTTCTGAGAGATTGCTTTCTGATGTGAGACTTCATCACACAGTTTTCCACCCATCCCTTCTTGGAACAGTTTGCTAACACTGTTGCCACGGATTCTGCAATGTGATATTTGGGAGATCATTGTGGGCTATGTTGACAACGGATATATCTTCAGAGAGAAACTGGAAAGAAGCCTTCTGAGAAACTGCATTGTGATGTGTGAATGCAACTCAAAGAGTTCCACGTTTCTCTACAGTCATCAGATTGCTAACACAGTTTTCTGGAAATCTACAATGGGATATTTCTCAGCGCAATGAAGCTTATGGTGACAAAGGAAATCTCCTCAGATGGAAACTAGAAAGAAGCTTCCTTAGAATCTTTCTGTTGGTGTGTGAATTCATCTCACAGAGTTACACTTACATTTGATGGAGCAGGCCATTAACACTGTCTTTGAAGAAACTAAGAAAGGTTACTTTGGATCACATGGAGGCCTGCGCTGATAAAGGAAATATCATCAGTTAGATATGAGAGAGAAGCTTTCTGAGAAATTTCTTTGTGTTCTTTGAATTCATCTCACAGTGTTACAACTTATTCCACAGGAAGCAGTTTGCTAGCACTCTTTTCGTGGAATCTGTAAAGTGATATTTGGGAGCCAATTCGGGCCCACTGTGAAAAAGGAAGTATCCTCACAGAACAATTAGAGAATAGCTTTCTGTGAGGCTGCTTTCTGATGTGTGACTTCATCACACAGAGTTCCACCCTTACCTTCTTGGAACAGTTTTCTAACACTGTTGCCGTGGATTTTGCAATGTGATATTTTGGAGCTCATTGAGGGCTATGGTGAAAAAGGATATATCCTCAGAAAGAAAGTGGAAAGAAGCTTTCTGAGAAACTGCATTGCGATGTGTGAATGCCACTCACAGAGTTACACGTTTCTCTTCAGTCATCGGTTTCCTAACACAGTTTTCTGGAAATCTGCAATGGGATACTTCTCAGCGCAATGAAGCTTATGGTGACAAAGGATATATCATCAGATGAAAACTAGAAAGAAGCTTCCTTAGAAACTTCTTGTTGAGGTGTTAATTCATCTCTCAGAGTTACACTTATATTCCATGGAGGAGGCCATTAACAATGTCTTGGAAGAAAATAAGAAACGTTACTTTGGACCGCATGGAGGCCTGCTCTGGCAAAGGAAATATATTCAGTTAAAAACGAGAGAGAATCTTTCTGAGAAATTTCTTTGTGATCGGTGAATTCATCTCACAGAGTTACAAATTATTTCTCAGGAAGCAGTTTGCGAACACTCTTTTCGTGGAATCTGTATAGTGATATTTGGGAGCCAATTCGGGCCCACTGTGAAAAAGGAAGTATACTCCATAACTACTAGAGAATAGGTTTCTGAGAGATTGCCTTCTGATGTGTGACATCATCACACAGAGTTCCACACTACCCTTCTTGGAACAGTTTGCTAACACTGTAGTCGTGGATTCTGCAATGTGATATTTGGGAGCTCTTTGAGGGCTATAGTAAGAAAGGATTTTTCCTCAGACAGAAACTGGAAAGAAGCCTTCTGAGAAACTGCATTGCGATGTGTGAATGCAACTCACAGATGTACACGATTCTCTTCAGTCTTCAGTTTGCTAACACAGTTTTCTGGAAATCTGCAATGGGATATTGCTCAACACAATGAAGCTTATGGTGACAAAGGAAATCTCCTCAGATGAAAACTAGAAAGAAGCTTCCTAAGAAACTTCTTTTAGATGTGTGAATTCAACTCACAGACTTATACTTACATATCATGGAGCAGGCCATTAACACTGTCTTTGAAGAAACTAAGAAAGGTTAATGTGGATCGCATGGAGGCCTTATCTGAAAAAGGAAATATCATCAGTTAAAAACGAGAGAGAAGCTTTCTGAGAAATTTCTTTGTGATCTGTCAATTCGTCTCAGTGTATTACAACTTATTCCTCACGAAGCAGTTTGCTACACTCTTTTCGTGGAATCTATTAACTGATACTTGGGAGACAATTCCGGCCCACTGTGAAAAAGGAAGTATCCTCTCATAACAACTAGAGGATAGGTTTCTGAGAGATTGCTTTCTGATGTGTGACTTCATCACACAGAGTTCCACCATTCCCTTATTGGAACAGTTTGCTAACAGTGTTGCCGTGGATTCTGCAATGTGATATTTGGGATCTCAATGAGGGCTATGGTGAGAAAGTATATATCCTCTGACAGAAACTGGAAAGAAGTCTTCTGAGAAACTGCATTGCGATGTGTGAATGCAACTCACAGAGTTACACGTTTCTCTTCAGTCACCAGTTTGCTAACCCAGTTTTCTGGAAATCTGCAATATGATATTTCTCAGCACAATGAAGCTTATGGTGACAAAGGAAATCTCCTCAGAGGAAAACTAGAAAAAAGCTTCCTTAGAAACATCTTGTTGACGTGTTAATTCATATCACAGAGTTACACTTTTATTTCATGGAACAGACCATTAACTCTCTCTTTGAAGAAACTAAGAAAGGTTACTTTGGATCGCATTTAGGCTTGCGCTGATAAAGGAAATATCATCAGTTGAAAACGAGAGAGAAACTTTCTAAAAAATTTCTTTATGATCTGTGAATTCATCTGACAGAGTTACAACTTATTCCTCCGGAAGCAGTTTGCTAACACTCTTTTCGTGGAATCTGTAAAGTGATATTTGGGAGCCAAATTGGACCCACTGTGAAAAAGGAATTATCCTCACATAACAACTAAAGAATACCTTTCTGAGAGATTGCTTTCAGATGTGTGACTTCATCACACAGACTTCCACCCTTCCCTTCTTGCATCAGTTTGCTAACACTGTTCCCTTGGATTCTGCAATGTGATATTTGGGAGCTCATTGAGGGCTATGGTGAGAAAGGATATATCCTCAGACAGAAACTGGAAAGAAGCCTTCTGAGAAAATGCATTGCGATGTGTGAATGCAACTCACAGAGTTACACGTTTCTCTTCAGTCATCAGTTTGCTAACACAGTTTTCTGGAAATCTGCACTGTGATATTTCTCAGCACAATGAAGCTTATAGTGAACAAGCAAAACTCCTCAGATGAAAACTAGAAAGAAGCTTCTTTACAAACTTCTTGTTGACGTGTGAATTCATGTCACAGAGTTACACTTTTATTTCATGGAGCTGGACATTAACACTGTCTGTGAAGAAACAAAGAAAGGTTACTTTGGATCGCATGGAGGCCTGCACT
>NW_022332539.1:0-11868 GCF_002776525.5 Piliocolobus tephrosceles | reverse complement strand
AGGGTTAAGTACGGTAGTGTGATCAGGTCACTGTAACCTCAAATTCCTGGGCTCAAGTGATCCTCCCATCTCAGCGTCCCAAGTGGCTGGGACTCCAGGTACTCACCACCATGCCTGGCTATTTTTTTTTTTTTTTTTGGTAGAGATGGGGACCTTCTTTGTTGCTCAGGCTGGTCTCAAACTCCTGGCTTCAAGAGATCCTCTTGCCTCTGCCTCCAAAAGTGCTGAGATTACAGGCATAAGCCAGTATGTGCCTGATTCCTGCCTATTTTTCTTGTGGTTGATAATCCACAACATTATCACACCTACACCCACACCTCCACACCTGACAAGATCCTCCACCAGCACTGCCCCTTCCATCAATGGATTTACAATTCCCCAGTGCCCAGTAGAGCAGAGATCATCAAAGAGCCCCCCTCACACACATTTGGTCACACCACCAAATCTTTTTTATTTTTTACTTTTGAGGTGAGGTCTTACTATGTTGCCCAGGCTGGTCTCGAATTCCTGGGCTCGAGCAATCCTCCTGTCTCAGCCTCCCAAGTAGCTGGGACTACAGGTATGTACCACCACACCCAGCCACCACCAAATCTGGTAACACTTTGTGGAAATGTACTCAGCCACACACCAACTGGGCACATCCCTCAAAGACCCAGAGAGAGAACCACAGAGCTACTTGTCTGTGCACCGTGCTAGGCACAACTGCACACACACAACCACCACTGCCACTCGGACATCTCTTGTCACCTACGGAAAGCATACTCTAGGCACCCCAGGAGTGCCACTGCACTGTGCCAGCTCTGCTATGGGGATGGGGGTGGGGTGTGCACCCTTCCTCCCCCACTCTCAAACCCCTGTCCCCCAGGCATTCATCAGGCCAGAAGGGCAATCTTGACCCTTACCCTCAGGGAGCTCCCAATCTCAAAGACAAAAGACTCTAACTCAGGAAAGGTAAGGAGGGTCAGCCTGTGGGGACTGGGGAAGCTCAGGGGAGGGGAACGGATAGGGTGGCCAGACCAACTACAGGACACTCACTCAGTTAATTTTTTTGTTTTGTTTTGAGACGGAGTTTCGCTCTTGTTACCCAGGCTGGAGTGCAATGGCACGATCTCGGCTCACTGCAACCTCCGACTCCGGGGTTCAAGCGATTCTCCTGCCTCAGCTCCCCCAGTAGCTGGGATTACAGGTGCCTGCCACCACACCTAGTTAATTTTTGTATTTTTGTAGAGATGGGGTTTCACCATGTTGGCCAGGCTGGTCTCTATCTCCTGACCTCAGGTGATCCACCTGCCTCAGCCTCCCAAGGTGCTGTGATTACAGGCGTAAGCCACCATACCTGGTCACTCAGTTAAATTTGAATTTCAGATAAACAAGGAATGTTTTAGTATAATATGTCTCATGAATATTTATACTAAAAATTTCTTAAGCTATACTTAAAAAATGACTTGTTGGGGTGGGCGTGGTGCCTTATGCCTGTAATCCCAGCACTTTAGGAGGCCGAGGCGGGTAGATCACGAGATCAGGAGTTCAAGACCAGCCTGGCCAACATGGTGAAACCCCGTCTCTACTAAAAATACAAAAATTAGCTGGGCGTGGTGGCAGGCGCCTGTAATCCCAGCTACTCGGGAGGCTGAGGCAGGAGAATGGCTTGAACCCGGGAGGCGGAGGCTGCAGTGAGCCGAGATCATGCCACTGCACTCCAGCCTGGGTGACAGAGTGACACCCTGTCTAAAAAAAAAAAAAATGACTTATTGTATATCTGAAATTCAAATCTAATTGTATTAAATAGTTTTTGAAGGCTAATTCTGGCAACCCTAGTCAGGGAAAGCTTCCAAATGAATGTGGCAGAGCCAGGCCTTCAAGACAGCACCTGGTAGCCAGAGTTTCCCCGGACTCTTGTCCACTTAAGCCTCAGGCAGGCTAGGGACTCTACCCAATTTTTTCTGCAATGGGCATCTGAATGCTCACGACAGTGCCGTTATTTCAGGGATGGCCTTGAATCTGGTCTTTTTATTTTTATTTTTATTTATTTATTTATTTATTTTTGAGGCGGAGTCTTGCTCTGTCGCCCGGACTGGAGTGCAGTGGCCGGATCTCAGCTCACTGCAAGCTCCGCCTCCCGGGTTTACGCCATTCTCCTGCCTCAGGCTCCCTAGTAGCTGAGACTACAGGCGCCCGTCACCTCGCTCAGCTAGTTTTTGTATTTTTAGTAGAGACGGGGTTTCACCGTGTTAGCCAGGATGGTCTCGATCTCCTGACCTCGTGATCCGCCCGTCTCGGCCTCCCAAAGTGCTGGGATTACAGGCTTGAGCCACCGCGCCCGGCCCGTCTTTTTATTTTTTAAGTCACTAATATAAAAAGCCATGATACTTGACTATTCCCAACAAGGGTGGTGTCATCATGATCACTGACTGGACTGCATGGATTGAACTGCTGCAGCACTTGTATTAGGAACAGCTGGCTTAGGACTTGCACAGACCTCAGTTTAGATTCCAACACTAGCTTTTACTAGCTGTGTGGCCCTGGGCAAGTCTCCCCATCTACCTGAGCCTCAGTTTCTTTATCTGGAAAAAAGGACTATAATAGCAGTTCCTTGGTTTGGGGGAGCCTGTGGGACAACGAAGGGAAAGAGCACAGTGACCCACCCCGCCACACACACACAGAGCGATATGGGTTAAACTTGAAAACCAACAGAATCACACATCACAAAGCCACAAAACTACACACACAGATACATAAGCCCACGGGCTGTCGGCTGCAACCCAACGTAAAACTGTGGATACACTGAGAAACACAAGCAAACTCAGCCAGAGATAGACACAGAACCCAGCTCCGCTCACCAGGACAGCTCTGCAGATCAGGGCAGGATTCCTATGAGAGGTGGTAGGGCAGTGAAGACGATGGTGCCCTGTCCTCCCCATTCAAATTCAATTCAAAATACAAACCAGAAAAAAAAAATTGTAAAATAAGTGTCAAGAAGTGTAGCTGAGGTTTGAATTTTCCCATGACAACTTATTGTTGTTGAAATAGGAAAATACTTCCAAAAATTGTTTCTGGTTGCTGCATGCCCCTGCGTGGCAGGTGTCCTGAGCACATGCTTCTGGGTTTACTGGCAGATAAAGTCCAGCATCTAGCTAAGTTTGAGGACAAGGGCTCCTTTTGCCCATTCCCCCTGGAACTGGACCCTGCATCTCCCGCAGCCCTTCCTGGGAATTTCAGCTGCCAACTTTCCCCCTCCTCAGCTAGTAGCAATCCCTCTCGCTTCTCCCAGCTACTGTAGCCTTGGCTTACTCTCAAGACAGCTATTAGGGCCCCTGACTGGACCCTGGTCATTAACTCCCTGGTGTCCTGGGGCAAGTGGTTTCAAAGCTCTGGGCCCCAATTTCCCCATTTGGGGCCCAGAGCTATGAAGGATAGCTCTGCAGAGATGCTAAAACGGGGAGAAATGTGTTCTGCTTGTTGTGAACAATCGGCGACGAGATCCTAGGGTAAGCAGAAGCTGGCCCCTAGCACACAGGCCTCCTGACAGCCCAGGCAAACTTCTCCCTACAGCCCTCAAATCTCTTCCTTTCCAGGCTGAGAGGTAGGCTCCAGGGACAGCTGGAATTCCTGGGGGTGGGGTGGGGAAAGGGAGCAGAGGGAGTGGAGAACAGCAGAAAGGAAAGTGCCTTTTGGGAAGCCAATTCTGTGGGACGAAGGGGCATCTCTCTGCTTGACAAAAAAAAAAAAAAAAAAAACAGCCATAACTGCCCCCCCTCTTCCCAACTGCCCCTTGAATGTGAGCTGCAGGCCAGCTGCCCCACCCCACCTTCAAGGCCAGACTGCACCCAGGCCTTGCCTGACCTAGCAGATGTTGTCTCTGAAAGTTCAAACACAAAGCTCGGTCAAGTGTGAAATGTGCAGAAGGAGCTGTTTACAGGAACCCTGTAGGTAGCTCAGGGGTTCCTTCTCTGAAGTCCACTGTTCTTCTGAACATAAGGACTCCGCAGAAAAATGGAGGCACTTTCTATAGCGGGAAGACACTTTCAAGAAGTGGGGGCCATCCTGGCAAGTCAGGAGCTTCCTAACTCTTTCGAGTTTCCTAAACAGCATTCTATCCTTCAAAATGGAGACACTTTCGGTGAAATGGAGGTCTCTTTAATAAACAGAAGGCCCTTCTGTAAAGGGAGGAAGTTTTTCCAAAAAGAGGAGCCTTCTTCAAAGTGGAGGGACATTCTGTAAAGTGAGGAGAGTTCTCTAAAGGCTCTTTTGTAAAATGGATGGCCTGTTTGTAACCGAAGAACTCTTAAGGATCATGACAAAACAGAAGACTGTTAAATAGGGGAACTCCTTTTTGTAAAGTGAGGCCCCTTCTTTAAAAAGAAGGATGTTTCTGTAAAGTGCAGACCCTAGTATAAAGTGAGGAACTTTCTGCAGAGTGGGACAGTCTAAGGCCATAGGGAATGGTGGGGACTGGGTTAAAATGGAAAGCACATGCCTAACCTGAAGTAGAAACAGCAGCTTCTCCCCTCCACGCAGGTGTCACCTTGCAGTAGTGCGGCCCTGTATTGTCAGGTCTTCCAATATTTCAAGGGAATTCAGAAATCCAGATTTTTCTTCTTCTTCTTCTTTTTTTTTTTTTTTTTTTAGACAGAGTCTCACTCTGTCACCCAGGTTGGAGTACAGTGGCGCGATCTCGGCTCAGTGCTACCTCTGTCTCCTGGGTTCAAGCGATTCTCCAGCCTCAGCCTCCTGAGTAGTTGGGATTACAGGTGCACGCCACTACATCTGCCTGATTTTTGTATTTTTAGTAGAGACGGGGTTTCACCACGTTGGCTAGGCTGGTCTTGAACTCCTGACCTCAGGTGATTCACCTACCTCGGCCTCCCAAAGTGCTGGGATTACAGGCATGAGCCACTGTGGCCGGCCGGGAAATCCAGGTTTTTCATGTGAAATCCCTTAATTTTAAAAACTGTGGGCAGGCCAAATGAAACTTGTGAGTCAAATTTAACTTGTGGGCCATCACGTTGCACTGTCTGAGTTAGATGATCCTGAAGGCTCATTCTACCCCTGCTGTTTACGCCTTGCCCTATCTCCCATGCTCTTGCCCTTGAGTAGAAGCCTTGCAGGTCCCATCTCCCACTCCCTGGAAGGGCCCAGTCTCCTCTGTGTCTGAGCAGGCTCAGGGAGCTGGCCCATGCATTACTTGTCAGAAGTTCCCTGAATTGGAATCTGCCTTTTGTTCTGTCTGACCCGGTTTACCTTCTGCCCTGTGCAGGATGCCTAAAGAAGAGAGAGCAGGAGATTGTAAGAACATGCAGAAATCTCTGGAACTCAAGCTGTTCACTTTTTAGTAGAGGATATAAGATATGAGGATTCAACTGCTGAACACCTACTCTGGGCCAGGTGTTGTGTTGATGCTTTCGTATGGCACCCTCCTAATGATCCGGTGAGCTATTACCCATTTTACAGATGAGGAAACTGACGCACAGAGAGGCAAAATAATTTGCCTGAGGACAGCTAAAAGTGGGTGAGCTGGGACCAGATCCCAAGTGTGTCTGTGTCCAGAGTCACAGAGCACATCTTCAGTGACTGCTGAGTTGGGAAAGAAATCACATTTGGAGCGGGGAGAAGAGAAGACTTCCTAAAGGAAGTGGTTTTTAGTTGCGCCATCAAGGCTGGGATGTGTTTTTTTAGGTATAGATGGACTGAGAATGGTTCTGCAGACAAGGGAAGAAGAGTGGGCAAAAGTGTGGATACTGGGTGGGGAGGTAGGAGTGAAGCATATATTTGGAGCATGTAATGTCCTGGGTTTGCAAGAAGTCTCCACAGCAGGAAGAAGGATTAGGAAAGGCCAAAAGCTAAAAGCAAGCAGACACCCCCTTCCCTACACCACAACCACCACCATACACCTATAGGGGGCATGCAGAGACAGACGCAGGTACGGGAACAGACACAGGTATAGAAACAGACAGACACATCCACAAGATCTAAGGAGACCCACATGCAGAAACATCTAGAAACTCCCACATGCTTAGTGCCAAGGTGACATACAACCAGGCACAGAGGAGCACGTAACACATACAGACCCAGAGACACACATGGATCTATATACAAACACACAGATGGCCATACAGAAACAAGAACAGTAAGACACACACACAAAATAGATCCACGGGGACAAAGAAGGCCAGGCACATGCACGCGCGCACGCGCGCGCACACACACACGCGCACACACACACACACAGAAACCAAGCAGCCACATGAGAGCACAAGCAGCCCATCCCTCTTCCAGTGGCTTGATTACTGTGAGGGCCCAGCCACCTCCTCCCTGCTTCTCTAGACTAGAGGCCAGAGAAGGATAGGGGGCGGTAGCTCCACCCCCCACTCCTCCCCCCGGCCCCTCGCCCCGGGAGGAGCTGGGGACTTCAGAGGACAGGAAGGGAAGGGAGTGGAGCTGCAGCTGGGAGCACTGGGAGCAGTAATTACCCGATGCTGGGCTGCCACGCTGGCTGAGATTCCCCTTCCCGTGAGGCAAAGCCGCTAGGGGGATGGTCCCTCTGACCCTTGCCTCAACCCCAGGGACCCCAACACCCACCCATCTCCCTTCCCATTCACCAGAGGCCTGACCAAATCTGAGAGTTGGAGACACAGACGGATTACGAGGGGAAAAGACAGATGATAAGAGAAAGACACTGGGACAAACACAAGGAGGGAGAGGACAGGAAAACCGCAGAGACCCAGAGATGGACATAGAGGGAGATGGACAAAAGGGACAAGTCAGAAGAGAGACAAAAGACAGAAAGGTCCACACAGGGCATGGCAGTCAGCGAGGGATACAGGCCCAGGCAGAGGGGCAGGGACAAAAAGGGCAGGCCAGGGCCATCTGTTGAACATGGTGACAATGTGCCATGCCAAGGGCTGTGGGATAGATCTGTGGCATTGAATCCTTACAACAACCCTAGAAGGTGGGAATGACAACCCCATTTTCCAGTTGAGAAAACCGAGGCTCAGAGGGGTGAGGTGACTTGCCCAAGGTCACATGACACTTTACAAAGTGGCAGACCTGGGTGTGGGGGGCTCTCTCTGCTGCCCGCCCCTGCCAGAGACAGGGAGGCCCAAACAGAGATCCCTGAGGGAATTCTCCAGACAGAGAAGCAGTCAGCGAGCCTGGGAGATGCTCCCTAAGAGATGCGGTGAAAGCGACCCCAGCCTTCCCTGCCCCTCCCACACCCGCGCGGTGTCTACACCTGGAATGCATTAGGTAGAGGGGCCCCGGCCTAGGGGAGCAGGGAAGGAGCTGGAGGGGGAGCAGGGAAGGCAAAGGCGAAGGCAAAGGCGGTGGTGTGGGCAGTGGCGGCCCGGGCCTAGCAGGCCCCCGGCGGGCGGCGGAAGAGCTTCTATGCCAGCTGCAGCTCCCAGAGGCCAGCCCTGCCAGTCCCGCCTTTCCCGCTTTCCACAGGCGTCTTCCCTCCGCGATTTAACCCTTTCCCTGCAGGGGCCATGGGGAAGCGCCAAGGAGGGCTCTCCCCTCTTAGTCTCAGCTACATAATTGTGCCCCTCACCCACCTGTCCTTACTCTGGGACCCAGATAGGCATGTCTGATGCCAACTGGGTGCTGTCACCTAGATGTCCTGTCTTCGGGCTCCTCAGCCTCAGCACATTGTGAACGACACTCCTACCCCAGCCCCGGTCTGCTTCTCCTCCTGCCTTCCCCATCGCAGGAAGGACAACTCCATCCGCCCAGCTGCCCAAGTCCTAGGCTTCTCCCTCTCCCTCAACCCACATGTCCAGCCAGGCCCCAAGTCCTTTAGCTGCACTGTCCTCAGTTGCTCTAGAATCCCTATGCTTCATTCCCCATCCAGCCTCCTAACTGGTTTCCCTCCCATCTTCCGGGCCTCTACGAGGCATTCTCTACACCACTGCCAGCTTTTGGAAAACACAGTCCCCTGCAATCCCTTCAGCCTTGTGAAGGGCTCCCTTTGCCTTCGGGGATGAAACTCCTGAGCACAGGGACAAGGAAGGCCTAGCTCAGGAACATTTCCCCACCCCACGCCCCACGCTCCAGCCACAATGGCCGTTTGTCTGTTCCTCGAAAGTGCTCTCTTCCGCCTAGGGCTTTGGCACGTGTTGTTCCCATGACCCGAACTGCTAGTCTGCTTCTCCCTACCTCTGGACTCCTATTTATCCTTCAGGTCTCAACTCAAATATCTTCTTTGCCCTGTCCGCCCACTCCCCACATCCTCATGTGTTCTTGCAGCATCTGCACTTGGAATTGCTTGTAGTGTGTCTTTCCTGCTAGATATCAGCTCCACGAGGACAGGGATAGTGACTGTCTTGTTGCCTACCTGGCACCTAGCACAGGGCCTAGCACATAGTAGGCACTCAACAGGTACATGTTAAATAAAGAAATGCCCCCCTTGCTCCCCTCGTTCGCTTTCCCTTCCCGTCCCCTGTTTGCTCACCAAGTATTATTTACTGATGCCACAATGACCAGGTCTGGGATATTACAAATAGGGAAACTAAGACCCTGAGACGGGAAGGGAGGCGTGGAGGAACAGTGAACCAATAGCAGAGCCAGGAGTGCTGAGGCTCCCTCGGCTACTGCCCTGCAGCCTTGTCTCTGGAGCTGTGTGTGTTTTCAGACACTGTTTGGAGGTGTCACACCTTCCAGGTCCAAGGAACTGGGCACCAGAGCCCAGAGAGGCTGGACTCATTGCTCCAAAGATGTTTGCTCTCTCCAGATGAGGGAACTGAACTCTGTGGTGCTAGCCAATGGCAGACTGCATTTCCTGCCCTCATTCCAGACAGGTCCTAGCCCCACCCAGCCAGCGTCTGGCCAGCTCCACATCTGCCTAAGGCATTTAGCTAACTGGCCCCCAGAAGGCCATGGCTTGGGTTTGTCTGGGGCATTGTTAGCTGCCACTCCACTCTCCCTTGAGGAAGCAGGCAGCCCCACCTGGCCCTCCCCCAGGGACAGAGGGGCCTGAAACGGCCAAGAGCGGACTGCCAACCATCTGCAATTTGGAAGCTTCTATTCTTTTAGTCTTGTCTGGAGAAGTCCTTTTCCCAGCTACCCAGAGTCTTTACATTTTGTTGTGTTCGTTTGGAAGGCCCTAGTGGACTAGGAACCAAATCTGGTTATTTCCCCAGACTCTCCCTTGGAATCTCAAACTACTGCTCTCCAAAACTCCCCAGCAGACCCTACTACCTCCTCCTGTCCCAAGCCCTCTCTTCTCCTTTCCATAAGCAAACCCCCTCACTGCCCTCTCAGGATGCCCGCAACAGACAGAACACCGAGGGAAACCACACAAACTTACTTTACCAATGTTTGATTTGCTTTTCAGAAGTACTCCTCCCTCAATACTTTGCAATAGCCAGCTACCCTGGGTACATGAAATGGGTCTCAGCTTCATGCAAATATGCTTATTTATTTATTATTTTTGAGACAGAGTCTCACTTTGTCACCCAGTCTGGAGTGCAGTGGCACAGTCATACTCCACTGCAGCCTCGAACTCCTGGGTGCAAGTGATCCTTCCACCTCAGCCTCTTGTGTAGCTGTGACTACAGGCATACACCATCATGCCCTGCTAATTTAAAAATATTTTTTGTAGAGATGGGGTCTCACTATGTAGCTCAGGCTGGTCATGAACTCCTGCCCTCAAGCAATCCTCCCCCCACTGGCCTCCGAAAGTGCTGGGATTACAGGTGTGAGGCATCATGCCTGGCCTCAAATATGCTTTTTTTTTTGAGACGGAGTCTCGCTCTGTCGCCAGGCTGGAGTACAGTGGCAAGATCTCGGCTCACTGCAACCTCTGCCTCCCAGGTTCAAGCGATTCTCCTGCCTCAGTCTCCTGAGTAGCTGGGACTACAGGTGTGCGCCACCACGCCCAGCTGATTTTTGTATTTTTAGTAGAGACAGGGTTTCACCATGTTGCCAGGATGGTCTCAATCTCTTGACCTCATGATCCACCCACCTCGGCCTCCCAAAGTGCTGGGATTACAGGTGTGAGCCATCGTGCCTGGCAAATGTGCTTTATTTTATTTTATTTTATTTTTTGTGAGACAGAGTCTCACTCTGTCACCCAGGCTGGAGTGCAGTGGCACAATCTCAACTCACAGCAACCTCTGCCTCCTGGGTTCAAGCAATTCTCCTGCCTCAGCCTCCTGAGTAGCTGGGATTACAGGCGTGTGCCACCATACCTGGATGATTTTTTTTTTTTCTTTGAGACGGAGTCTCGCTCTGTCGCCAGGCTGGAGTGCAGTGGCACGATCTCGGCTCACGGCAACCTCCGCATCCCAGGTTAAAGTGATTCTCCTGCCTCAGCCTCCCGAGTAGCTGGGACTACACCACGCCTGGCTGATTTCTGTATTTTTAGTAGAGAAAACATTATGCCATGTTGGCCACGCTGGTTTCAAACTCCTGGCCTCAAGTGATCCACCCGCCTCGGCCTCCCAAAGTGCTAGGATTACTGGCGTGAGCCACCGTGCCCGGTCGGTTTTGTTTTTTAAGACACAGTCTTGGCCGGGCACAGTGGCTCATGCCTGTAATCCCAGCACTTTGGGAGGCCGAGGTGGGTGGATCACAAGGTCAGGAGTTCAAGACCAGCCTGACCAACATGGTGAAACCCTGTCTCTACTAAAAATACAAAAATTAGCTGGGCATGGTGGCTTGTGCCTGTAATCCCAGCTACTGAGGAGGCTGACGCAGGAGAATTGCTTGAACGGGGACCCGGGAGGTGGAGGTTGCAGTGAGACGAGACTGCCACTGCACTCCAGCCTGAGCGAGAGAGTAAGACTCTGTCTCAAAAACAACA
Source organism: Piliocolobus tephrosceles (assembly GCF_002776525.5). NCBI lineage: Eukaryota > Metazoa > Chordata > Mammalia > Primates > Cercopithecidae > Piliocolobus > Piliocolobus tephrosceles. The sequence goes on along the minus strand of NW_022332539.1, from coordinate 1,070 downwards.
CAACACAAAACAAAACAAAGAAAACAACAACAACAAAAACACAGTCTTGCTCTGTCACCCAGGCTGGAGTGCAGTGGTGTGATCTCGGCTCACTGCAACCTCTGCCTCCCGGGGTCAGGTGATTCTCGTGCCTCAGCCTCCCGAGTAGCTGAGATTACAGGTGTGAGCCACCGTGCCCAGTCCTCAAATGTGCTTTAAAAATGGCTGGGTCTCAGCTTCATGGAAATATACTTTAAAAACTGCTTTCCCCCGAAAAAAGGCATTTCTATGGCAAAGTTCCAGCAGGTACTGAATAATTCATCTGAGTGTCACCCTGCCAACCTTACTGTCTGTCTTTAAGGATGGGACTGGCTCCCAGATCTATACATGGTATGCGTTGGTGGTGAAAACTCCCAAACATCACTGGCCCAGGCCTCTTTCCCGAGCTTTCCAATCTTACATCCAAATGTCTGCTTGCGAGATGAAACAAACAAATGGGAAAACATTCCATGCTCATGGACTGGAAAAATCAATATTGCTCAAATGGCCATACTGCCCAAAGCAATTTACAGATTCAATGCTATTCCTATCAAACTACCAATGACATTCTTCACAAAATTTTAAAAAACCATTTAAAAATTAATATAGAAACAAAAGTGTCCAAATAGCCAAGGCAATCCGAAATAAAGAGAACAAAGCCAGTTGGGCACGGTGGCTCAAGCTTGTAATCCCAGCACTTTGGGTGGCCGAGGCGGGCGGATCACCTGAGGTCAGGAGTTCGAGACCAGTCTGGCCAACATGGAGAGGCCATATCTCTACTAAAAATACAAAAATTAGCCAGGCATGGTGGTGGGCACCTGTAATCCCAGCTACTCAGGAGGCTGAGGCAGGAGAATCACTTGAGTCCCGGAGGCAGAGGTTGCAGTGAGCTGAGATCATGCCACTGCACTCCAGCCTAGGCGACAGAGTGACACTCCATCTAAAAACAAAAACAAAACAAAACAAAAACAAAACAAAAAACCCACGGTGGCTCACACCTGTAATCCCCAGCACTTTGGGAGGCCGAGGCAGGCAGATCACGAGGTCAGGAG
>NW_022332537.1:0-8124 GCF_002776525.5 Piliocolobus tephrosceles | reverse complement strand
TTTTTTTTTTTTTTTTTTGTATTTTTAGTAGAGATGGGGTTTCATCATGTTGGCCAGGATGGTCTTGATCTGCTGACTTCGTGATCTGCCCGCCTGAGCCTCCCAAAGTGCTGGGATTACAGGGGTGAGCCACCGTGCCTGGTCAAATGCCAGGTTTTCTAATCACAGCATAGCTCCCCAACAAGCTTCAGAGAGAGGTGTAATTTTCACCCCATTCTACAGATGTCAACATTGAGATTTCTGTTATTTGTCTAAGACAGAAGTTATTAGTGTAAGGTCATGGTGAGTGGGTGAGAGTTTCTGGACTCCAGATTCAGTGCTCTGTCCACCCACTCCCATACATAAGGCCTCCTCCCCATCTTTGGACCCCCAAAGTCTCCCCACTGAGCTCTGTCCCTTGTGATCTGACCCCTTCTCTAAGATCCATCCCAGCTCCATGCCCACTCTTCCACTCTGAGCAACCCCTCATTTTGCACTCCCTTCCTCAGAGACCCCTCTGGATTTCCCCCTCCCACCCGTCCCCCAGCTTCCCTCTTCTCTCTGAGCCCCTCCTGCTTCAGAGGCCCTTCCTCATCTCTGGGTCCCCTCCCCTCTCTAAGACCCTCTCCCATTCTGACACCCTCCTTCCTGAATGTATGTCTAGGGCACATATGCTTTCCTCAATTTCAACTCGGCCTTTGGGGCCCCAGAACCCGAGAGGCCCCTGCCTCCCTGATCCTGTACCCCCAATCCTCCCAGCCCAACCGTCCTACCGCCCAGCCACACCCTCAGAGGGACCCTGACCACCTGGGAGAGGAAGACTTCCATGCTCTTCCCCCACCCAGCTAGCTGGACCCCCTTCCCACCCCACGTGCCCCATGCATACACACCAGGGCCCTTTCCACCTGGGTACCACACCCTGCTAGGCTGGAGGCAGGAAGGGAGATGGTTTCAACCAGATGGGACCAGCTTCTGGGCTGGGAGGGGGGTGCCAGGGGAGGTGGAGAGAGATGGGGGGGCACCTGCAGGAGCTCCAGACTCCTGCTCCCCCCACCCCTCCCACCCCACCTCCGTTGGCCCTCACCTCCTCCCCCCTCCCAGCACCTTGGGCAGATGAGGATGGGGTTGCCATGGCAACGCTGATTCACCACACGGAAGCTGGCAATTGTTGTTGCCATGGAAACTGCCTCTTAGGGGCGAGCCCAGCTCCTGCCTTGCACAAAAGAGATATTTAAATATAATCTTCTGGAGATGGACGAGGGAGGGAAGGAGGGGTGGCCGCGGGGAGAGAAGCTGCCCCCATCACCGAACCCTCCACCCCCACCTTGTTCTGGGGTTGGGGGGCTGGTATAGCTGCTCCCCATCTCCCCCACCCACCACAGAGCCTGGGACCTTCCGCCTCCTACTGGGAGGTCCCTTCCCCCTCGCTGGGTCAGCTCGGCGGCGGGGGAGAGGGGGTCCTGGTCTGGTCCAGAGAAGCCAGCTGAGTAGCCCCCTCCTCTCCAGGCCTCCACTCTAAAGCCGAGCTCCGCGGCCCGGCAGTCCCCCCACCGCGGCCCGACGCCCGCCTTACCCACCGGCCTGGAGACGCGCGCCAGGCTGGCATCCACGTGCCGCCGCCCGCCCGCCCGGCCGCCCCGGGCGCATAGGCGCGCACCCGCCGCACTGCACGCTCGGGCCCCGCGCCGCGCGCCCTGCGCCCGACGCCCAGGCGGGCCCTGCCCGCGCTGCCCGCCCGAGCCGGGAGGAGGCGTGCCAGGCGGGGATCTGGGTCTCCCCACACCCCACCCCTCCTGTCGCCCCTGCCCGTCCATCTGGCTCTGCCCACCTCCTCCCGGCTCCCTCTCTCCATCTGTCCCACCGAGGTCTCTGCCGAGTGCACTCCCTCCCTCCTCCACCTTCTCTGGCTCCCCATTGCCGCGTCCCTTCCCTGACCCTTCCCTTCCTCTCCGTTTCTTCAGCAACATTCCAGCTGTGCCCCACGCCTCTCTGGTTCTGGGGCCCCCAAGGCTGAGTTCAATTTTGGAACTCCAGGAAGGACCCTTCACCAGCCTGGCGGAGGGGGAGACAGGGCCGGACACAAACTCTCCCACGGGGTCAGGGTTGGAGCTGGGAGAGTCCAGGGTAGAGGAGAGTGAAGAGCCAAAGGCTATCCTGGGCCTGCACTGAAGATGGAAAATTCACAGTGAATTTTGGAGTCGGGGTAGGAGTTTGGAGTGGCTGGAAACAATTTTTCATGTTGGAGCAGTAACCACATCTGCTGGCCCGTTTAGTCTTGACAACTTAGTGAGATGAAAACGTGCATGTCCATTTTACAGATGGGCAAACCAAGACCAGACCAGAAAGAAGGGAGAGGTCGGGAGGCCAAGGAGGGAGGATCACTTGAACCCAAGAAGTTTGAGGCTGCAGTGAGCTATGATCGCTCCCACTGCACTCCGGCGTGGACGACAGAGCCAGACTCTATCTCTAAAAAAGGGAGAGGGGGAAGGGAGAGGTACCCTAAGGACCTGGACATCCCTCCAACCCGGGGATCTGGTGGGCTGGGGAGTGTCTGGGCACTGTGGGCATGGGTGGGCTTCACCTGGGTGACTGAGAAAGGGTCTTTCTGTCTGACCTGTGTATGCCAGAGATGGGGAAACTGAGGCCCCTTGGGGGGTGGGGAATGGGAATGACTGCAGGAGTCTCTCGCAGTGAGGCTGGGGCAGCCAAGGAGTCTCCGAGATCTGCAAAGTTGTGCCTTTAGAAGAGGAGAGAGTCAGAGGAGGGGCCGGGCACGGTGGCTCATGCCTGGAATCCCAGCAGTTTGAGAGGTCGAGGCAGGTGGATCACCTGAGGTCAGGAGTTTGAGATCACCCTGGCCAACATGGCGAAACCCTGACTCTACTAAAAATACCACAAAAAATATTAACGGGGCACGGTAGTGCATGCTTGTAATCCTAGCTACTTGGGAGGCTGAGACAGGAGAATCACTTGAACCCAGGAGGCGGAGAGTGGAGTGAGCCAAGATTGTGCCATTGCCCTCCAACCTGGGCAACAAGAGTGAAACTCCATCTCAAAAAAAAAAAAAAAAAAGAGAGAGAGAGAGATTCAGGGGAGGCTCCAGATGGGTTATTTCCAAGTGGTGTGGAGAGAAGGAAGGAAGGTGGACCCCTTGTCTGGGCTGCTCCAGACACTATTCACTTTCCTCCCCTCCCACCAAGGCCCCAGTCCAGCCTCTCTGAAACACCCAGGCCAAGCCCCTCCCCTGCTCTAAATGCTGCTATGGCTCCCTATTACCCTCTGGGTAGAGGCTCAGCCCTTCATCCTGGCATTTGAGGACCCTTTGCCGCTCAGCCCCAGTCATTCCTCCCCACTCCTCCTGCCATGGCCCCCTGAACATGGCTGGTGACAGAACGCACCCCCGCTGCACCCCATCCTTGCCCCTCAAACGCCACCTCCTCCCTGAAGCCTTCCGTGCTCTCTCTCCATCTGCTTCCATTGCCTTGCCCAGGCGTTACCTTGATTACGACCCCTCCCCACTAAACACACACACACTGCCCCTCACTCGGGGGAGCTCCAGTGGCAGGCAGGGGCAGAGGGGCACTGGGCTTTGTAACCCTCCTTTCCCCACCAAGAGCCTTAGCCCACGGTCCAGTGGAAATGATACACGGGTTTGTAGACTCCTCAGAAAGCAAAACCCAGTCTCCATCACCATCAGCCAAGACCATGCCGGGCACAGTGCCTGGCACGGGAAGTCACCCAAGAGCTGGTGCCAGGCAGTGTCTTACAATTTGGTGTCTGCACAGGCCCAGAAAGATGACACGACATCCTGAGTCTCGCAGCTTGACGTGCCCAGGATCATTCATTCATTTATTCATTATTCATTCATTTATTCTGCACCTATGTGCTGAGCTCGCGTTCTGCGCTCAGCACCTGACAGGCCTCACCTTACAGGGTCCTCCAAACACTTCTAGGGGCCAGGCGCAGTGGCTCACACCTGTAATCCCAGCACTTTAGCACTTTGGGAGGCCGAGGCGGGCAGCTGAGGTCAGGAGTTCAAGACCAGCCTGGCCAACATGGTAAAACCCCATCGCTACTAAAATTACAAAAAGTAGCTGGGCGTGGTGGCGCATGCCTGTAATTCCAGCTACTCGGAAGGCTGAGGCAGAAGAATCGCTTGAACCCAGGAGGCAGAAGTTGCAGTGAGCCGAGATCAAACCACTGCACTCCAGCCTGGGTGACAGAGCAAGACTCCGCCTCAAACAAAACAAAACAAAACAAACATCTACTTCTAGGGTCCCATTTTATAGATGACGAAACTGAGGTCCGGGGAGGTCAAACGGTCAGACACTGGGCATCTTAAAGCCCCTTGCCCATTCTCAGGTTTGGTTTGACTCTGGGCCAAGTCCTGCAGCGGGGAGATAAGCACGGGAGGTAGGGGTCCTGCCAGGGGGCCACCTCCGTGACCCCTGTGTGCACAGAGAGCAGTTTTGGGAAGGCAACATTGCCCAAAGCAGCTGCCACGTCTGAGCAGTGAAGGACACACAGACGGACAAATTCGTCTCTTTCCAGGGCAATCAGAAGGGCAGTGGGGTGGCCGAGGGTACTGGGATGTCCCACAGCCCCCAAGACTCGTGAAGAAAGAGAGAGCAGGCCGGGCGCGTTGGCTCAAGCCTGTAATCCCAGCACTTTGGGAGGCCAAGACGGGCGGATCACAAGGTCAGGAGATCGAGACCATCCTGGCTAACACGGTGAAACCCCGTCTCTACTAAAAATACAAAAAACTAGCCAGGCGAGGTGGCGGGTGCCTGTAGTCCCAGCTACTCGGGAGGCTGAGGCAGGAGAATGGCGTGAACCCAGGAGGCGGAGCTTGCAGTGAGCTGAGATCCGGCCACTGTACTCCAGCCTGGGCAACAGAGCGAGCCTCCGTCGCAGACAAAAAAAAAAAAAAAAAGAGACAGCAAAGTCCTAAAGGTCCTAGCCTCTCCCTCACTGGCCAAGAGACAGAAGCTGGACCCTTTGGCCCCTCCCTGCACTGTCCCAGTGTGGGGGGCTGTCCGTCTCCAGGAACCCCAGGCTCTGGCTTTGGGGATGGGAGGTGGTGTCTGGGGCTGTGACGGCCCAGCCACCAGCTTCCCCTGGAATCTGAGCCTCGATTCCAGGGTCCCACGGTCCATTCCAGGATCTATTCTGGGATTCTGTTATTCAATTCCGGATCCTATTCCAGAATGCTGAGAGTTGATTAAACTACGTCCCCCACGGACACTGCTGTCACACTCGTGCGGGAACCGGAAAGGGGGGCCGCCCTCGCTTCAGAAAGCAGTGGTATCAGGCCGGGCGGTTGGCAGGGGGGCTCCCCTGTGCCAGGAGGAGGGGGGAGAAGCAGAAAGTTAGCAAATGACCTGGGTTACTCACCTCCTGGCTTATAAAGAGACAGAAGGGTTCACTCTTACTGTCCCCCCAACACACACACACACACGCACACACACAGGTGTTTTTTGGGTGGGGGAAGCAGGGCACAGAAGAGACGGTGGCTGTCTTGGTGTCTCATGTGACCCAGCTCCTCCCTGACTCCCAGCCTGTGCTCGTGCGGGCGTGTGCAGGCACGTGAGCCGCCTGGGTGGGCTTTTCCAGCACGGGGCGAACCTCGTGCTCCAGCTCCCTGCAGAGGAGCCGTCAGCAAGAGCTCAGTTGAGCAAGCTCAGACATGGCTGGCAGGCCAGGGGGGTCTTCCTTCCCAGCAGCCCCTATCTGCCCCTCGCCAGCCTCCCATTCTCATTCCAAAAGGCTGACTGCATTTCTGCAGGCATTTCCGGGAAAAGGTGGCACACCCTACAGTTCTCGCCTTTGCTAAGCAGGTGGGTGTTCGCCACAGAGGCTGATGATCCTGGGGAGAGAGAAATGTGATGTGTGTCCACCAAAAAACACCCTTGAGGATCTCTATGTGTCTCACCAGACACTGGAAACAACTCAAGTGTTCCCCAGTAGGGGAACAGATGGGTAAATGATTTATTTGCATCCTAGAATACTAGACAGCAGTGAAAAAGTCCAAGGCACTGACACACACAGCAACACGTGTGATTCTTTCTTCTTTTTTTGTTTGTTTGTACTGGGTCTTGTTCTGTCACCCAGGCTGCAGTGCAGTGGTGCGATCATAGTGAGGTGAGAGGTGAGACTCAACTCAGGAGGTGGGGCTGAGATACGGGACCAAATTGAAGACTAGCTAAAACAGGATGGAGTCAAAGCAGCTCTCCCTGAGACATGCCCACCAGGGTGCCGCGTCCGTTTACTGTTGCCACGGCAACACCTAGACGGTACCACCCTTGCCATGGCAATGACCCAATGACCTGACACTTCCCACTCTTTTCTTAGAAATTTCTGCATAATCTGCCCCTTAATTTAAATGTAATTAAAAGTGGGGGTTGGGCGTGGTGTGCTCACGCCTGTAATTCCAGCACTTTCAGAGGCCAAGATGGGCTGATCACCTCAGGTCAGGAGTTCAAGACCAGCCTTACCAACATAGTGAAACCCCATCTCTACAAAAAATACAAAAATTAGCTGGGCGTGGTGTTGCACACCTGTAATCCCAGCTACTCGGGAGGCTGAAGCAGGAGAATCACTTGAACCCAGGAGGCAGAGGTTGCAGTGAGCCAAGATCGCACCACTGCACTCCAGCCTGGGTGACAGAGTGAGACTCCATCTCAAAAAAAAAAAGAAAAGAAAAGAAAAGAAAAGAAAAAAGAAAAAGAAAAGAAAGGAAAGTAATAAAGAATGGCTACTGCATAGAGCAGCCACCTGGGCTGCTTGTTGGCTATTTTTATGGTTACTCCTCGATCATATGCTAAACTAGGGATGGATTATTCATGAGCTTTCTGGGCAAGGGGTGGGTAGGTCCTGGAGCTGAAGGGTCCTCCACTTTCAGGATAATTTCCTGACATTGACATGGCATTTGTACACTGTCATGGCGCGGGTGGGAGTGTCTGAAGATACTGTCTCAAAATAAAAGCGAGACTCTGTCTCAAAAAACAAACAAAAAACAAAACCAAGTGGGTACAAATATACCTGCAGAACTGCCTCTGAACCGCTGCTCTGGGCTCACTGCCCATGGGGTGGTCCTGGTCTGCAGAGAGCAGGACCTCCACTGCTGTTTACACTGCCACTGCAATAAAAGCTGCTAACACCACCGGCTTGCCCTTGAATTCTTTCCTGGGTGAAGCCAAGAACCCTCCCAGGCTAAGCCCTTGTCTTCTCTGCATCAATAGCTCACTGCAGCCTCAACCTCCTGGGCTCAAATGCTCCTCCCACCTCAGCCTCCTCAGTAGCTAGGACTCCAGGCGCAAGCCACCACGCCTGGCTAGTTTTCTTAATTTTTGTAGAGACAGGGTCTTGCCATGTTGCCCAGGCTGGTCTCGAACTCCTGGGCTCAAGCGATCCTCTGATCTCGGCCTCCCAAAGTGCCGGAATTACATGTGAGCCACCATGCCTGGCCTTCCATACCTGAATCTCATCATCATTATATTAAGTGAAACAGGCCAGGTCCAGTATCTCGTGTCTGTAATCCCAGCACTTTGGGAGGACGAGGCAGGCAGATCGCTTGAGGTCAGGAGTTCGAGACCAGCCTCGCTAACATGGTGAAACCCTCTCTCTACTAAAAATACAAAAAATTAGCTGGGTGTGGTGGCAGACGCCTATAATCCCAGCTACTTGGGAGGCAAAGGCACGAGATTTTGAATCAGGGAGGCAGAGGTTGCAGTGAGCCGAGATCGCGCCACTGCACTCAAGCCTGGGCGACAGAGTGAGACCCTGTCTCAAAAGGCCGGGCGCGGTGGTTCACACCTGTAATCCCAGCACTTTGGCAGGCCGAGACGGGCAAATCATGAGGTCAGGAGCTCGAGACCATCCTGGCTAACGTGGTGAAACCCCGTCTCTACTGAAAATACAAAAACATTAGCCAGGCGTGGTGGTGGGTGCCTATAGTCCCAGCTACTTGGGAGGCTGAGGCAGGAGAATGGGGTAAACCTGGGGAGGCAGAGCTTGCAGTGAGCTGAGATCGCGCCACTGTACTCCAGCCTGGGGGACAGAGCAAGACTCCATTTCAAAAGAAAGAAAGAAAGAGAGAAAGAAAGAAAGAAAGAAAAAGAAAGAGAAAGAAAGAAAGAAAGAGAG
>NW_022332535.1:0-6612 GCF_002776525.5 Piliocolobus tephrosceles | reverse complement strand
AAAAAAAAAAAAAAAAAAAAAAAAAGATGTATGCATAAGGGCACACATCCAGGCAGGTTCCTTCCAGCCCCCCTTCCCAGCCCCTTCCAACTTCCACTTCTCCCAGGACAGCCCCAGGCTCCCACGGCCTCCCTTACTCCAGACCTCAGTCTACCCCAGCCCCACCAGACGCCCCACGCGGCAGCCAGGATCCTGCTCTGCAGGACACATCCCTGCAACGTCCCCCACACCTCCTTCTCTCCGCTGTTCCATCAACGCCCCGAAACCCTCCAGTACACACTCCCCGGGTTTTCATTTTGGGGAGTCACTACCCACCACTGCAAGGTTCAGACACCAGGCTCATCCTTGCTTCTCTTACCCATCACACACACCCAGGCCCGATTTCACCCAAATTGCGAGATCTCATCTCTCCCGCTGCCTTCCCCCACCAGGACTCAAGGCCTGCCGCTCTGCCCCCAGCCCGTCTTACCTTCCCATCATCCTTCTGCCCCTAGCATCAAGCAAAAGCCCAAATCCAGTCCCAACACCCCATTTCATGGTTCCTCACTGTCCTCAGAGTAAACTCTAAGCCCGCCTGTAACCTCCCAGATCTGTCCCCCCCAGCCACCACAGCCCAGCCCCCAGGCCTCCCCTGACAGCTGCTCAGCCACACCTGGGCAGAGCAAGGAGGTAGGGCAAGAGGACCGCCCCCAGCCCCCAGGGCTGACCCAGGAGCCAAACTTCTCCCTAGGACACATCCCTCGTAAATGACATAAATCATGGGGAAGCCACAAGCGTCGGGCTTCAGAAAAACTTCCCTAAAAGGCCACCCGGCTGGCTTGGGAGCGCAAAGGGTCCCGCTCTCACCCCCGCTCCGTCTGGCTTTAGGAGGCCCCAGGGACTGCAGCGGCGCTGGGCAGGGCTGTCTGGCCTTCCAGTGAGCACGTTCCTTGGGGTGCCTCCACCCCACCCCTCAGATGGAGCTGCAGGTACCCAGCCTGTGTCTGTCCTCCAGCAGCCAGGCACCACCTTTCCAAGCCAAACTTCACAGGGGCCACCGCCAACATCTCAAGGAGGTGGAGGTGGAGGTGCTGCCGGGACCAGCTCCCCGGGGCCAGAGCTCTGCCTGCTCCCCAGGTCTGTTCAACGCTGCTCGCTCACCTCCTGGTGTTAGTCTCACCCCTCTTTTTTGGGGAGGATGGGGGACAGAGTCTCACTCTGTCCCCCTGACTGGAGTGCAGTGGCTCAATCTCAGCTCACTGCAACCTCTGCCTCCCAAGTTCAAGTGATTCTATAGCCTCAGCCTCATGAGTAGCTGGGATTACAGGCACCTGCCACCACGCCCAGCTAATTTTTGTATTTTTAGTAGAGACGGAGTTTCACCATGTTGGCCAGGCTGGTCTTGAACTCCTGACTCAGGTGATCCTCCCGCCTCAGCCTCCCAAAATGCTGGGATGACAGGCGTGAGCCACTGTGTCCGGCCCGTTAGTCTCACCCCCTCTTGCCTGTCCTCCATGGTTGACACAGTCCCGCGTTGTCCTTACACTCCTCCCATGCTTCCCCACTGCCCTGAGGACAGTGTCCAGGGTCTCTACCTTGGCACTCAAGGCCCTTTGCCCCTTCCCCGGACCTCACCCCCTCTGCCCTCCACTCTGAATGTCAGCATCTGTGCTCACCCAGCCCTGTTCCACCAGGTTCAATCCTATTCTTTCCAACCACTGCTTTAACCTCAAAGCCTCGAGAAACTCCCCCTCAGTCCCGGCAGGCTTGCCTTGCTGAGTGCCCACCTGCACCCTCAACGCAGTCCCTACACGTGTCTGGCCACTCCCTGGACAGGCCAGTTCCCTTGCTCAGCTCCTAGGGAATGACAGATGTGTGATCTATTTATAGTCCCTCCACCCCTTCCCCTGGGGCACATTCCTGCCAGAGGTAGCCCCCAACAACCCAGCTGCCCCAATGCAGGCCTCAGTCACTGCCCAGCCCAACCTAGGCCCCCGCACAGCAGTCCAGCCACACGGCCACTGCCTCTGCGTAAATCCCCAGGAACGGGAGCTCACCCCGGCTTCCTCCCTCTCTGAGTAGCTCTGACAGCAAGATGATGCTGTGCCCCTGGTCCTTGGAGGTTCAGAATCACCCACTCTCAGAATCCACCTGGCAGAGGCAAGTGGATGGACCCCATGTCCCAGCCCACTTCTCTCCAGCCTGACACCTGCCATCCTGTCCTCTCCACTCCGGGGTTAAGGCAGACCCAGAGCTGTGAGCTCAGCAACAACCCTCCCCTTGACCCACCCACAAGGTGACACCAAAGAGGCCAACCCGGTGTGGTCTGGGGTCCAAGAGGCGGTCATCGGCTGCCTACTCCAGGCCTGCGAGACTGTCCTGAGAATGCCTGGATAAAGACAGGCCGGGTGCAGAGGGGTCAGAGGCCGAGGCCCAGAAGAGCACACAGTGCCCTGGCCATGTAAGGAGCGGCAGGTGAAGACAATGAGGCAGTGTGGCCTGAGAGGTGCTTCCATTGCTGGCCCAGGAGCCCTGCAGTGCAAGACCCTGCAGACACCTTGGGTCCCGGTCACCAGAGTCCCTTCATGCCCTCCACTTGGAGATCCAAGAATGCCTCCCCCGCCTGCAGACACAGAGGCTCTGCGCACCGCACCCACAGCGTCCGCTGCAGCCCAGGAGCAGCGGTGGGTGGGAGGGGGCCTCCCACTCACCGTCCACGTGGTTCCGGGACAGGTACTTGAAGGCCTCATCCAGCAGGATGACAGGCAGAGATATCTGGAGCACCACCACCCACTGGCGCCCGCTCAGTGGGGTCACCTGGAAAATGAGCTGGCGGAGAGGGGAAGGGAGGTTTGGTGAAAGGAAGGACTGGCTGTCCCGTGCCCCAGCCGTCCACCGGCCTTATCCCCCTGGGCTCTGACGGACTCTTACCCCTCTGGGCTCTGACGGACTCTTTTTTTTTTTTTTTTTTTTGAGACTGAGTCTTGCGCCGTCGCCCAGGCTGGAGTGCAGTGGCCGGATCTCAGCTCACTGCAAGCTCCGCCTCCCAGGTTCACGCCATTCTCCTGCCTCAGTCTCCCGAGTAGCTGGGACTACAGGCGCCCGCCACCTCGCCCGCTAGTTTTTTTGTATTTTTTTAGTAGAGACGGGGTTTCACCGTGTTAGCCAGGATGGTCTCGATCTTCTGACCTCATGATCCGCCCGTCTCGGCCTCCCAAAGTGCTGGGATTACAGGCTTGAGCCACCGCGCCCGGCCTCTGACGGACTCTTACCCCCGGGCCCTGATGGACTCTTACCCCCCTGGGCTCTGACGGACTTTTCGTGAACACTCCTAAGAACCTCCTGGATGTACCCCCCCCGATCTTTGTCCACTCAGCTTCCTCTGCCTCAAGGGCCCTCCCCTGCCCTTGCCCACTGGGCCAACTCCCATCCCTACTGTTGGGAGGCGGGAGGATTCTGCCCCAGGAAAGCTCGTCCTTCCTTCCACCCCAGCCTCTGGGCACAGTCTCTTCAGCAGGGGGTTCCCCCTCTGCCATCCCCCAAGTCTGGGAACTCCTGAAGGTCGGGCCACATCTGGAGGTGGTGGCTGGCCAGACCCCTCACCTCCCTCTCCTCCAGGTGGTTTCCATTGCAGGGGGGCCAGAGGGGCCCAGTGACCAGCCCAGGGCCTGTGATGTCCGGGGAACAGGGCAGTGGGACAGACGGGGTGACTCACAGGCAGGGGCGGCACGAGCAGGATGAGGAAGTGCAGGGCCATGGACATGGCCACAGCCGCCAGCAGCCAGGGGTTCATCCAGGGCGGCATCCGAAGCAGCGACTGGTTCTCCGAGACGCTGCCAAGGCACAGGGAGCTCCCCTTAGGCCGGGGTGCAGGGAGGCCCTGCCGCGGGAACCCACCCCTGTGGGAGGAGCCTCACCACTTCTCCAGCAGTGCATCGCTGTTGCCCGCTCAGCCCGCCAGGGCCTGTCCCGGGCTGGGACCCCTTTCTCTGTCCCTCAGACCTAATCTTGGCTTATTTCTTCAGACCCCAGTTTCAGCCCTCTTTGTCCCCTAGACCCCAATCCGGTCCCCACAGACTCTCAGAATCCCCTCTGGGCCTCTCTGACTCTTAGACCCCAATCCTGGTCCCCAAATCTTTGGATCCCAATCTTGGACCCCCCTGACCCCCAGACCCTAATCCTGGACCCTACTTGGCCCCAGACCTCAGTTCTGGACCCCTCTAACTCCCAGACCTCAGTCCTGGACTCACCTGATCCCTGGAACCCAATCCTGGACCCTTGACACTCTGATCCCAATCCTGAACTCCCCAAACATCAGACTCCAACCTGAACCCCTTGACCCCAGACCCCCATCCTGGACCTCTCTGACCCCTAGACCTCAGTCTGGGACACTCTTGACCTCTGGACCTCAATCCTGGACCCCCTTGAACCTCTGATCCCAATCCTGAACCCCCCAAACATCAGACCCCAATCCTGGACCCTCTTGACCAGTATACCCCAATCCTAAACCCCTGACCCTCAGACACTGATACTGGAACCCCCAACCCTCACAACTGGCACCAGTCCAAGGCCCCAGCTCCAGGCCCTGCGCCCAGCCCACCTGTTGAGGGCATTGCACATTTCAATGGTCACGAGCACGGACAAGGCCATGGTGGTGGGGAAGCGTGACTCGAACACCTCACAGTTGATGCCGGCAAAGAGCGGGTTGTCTTCAGAGCACTTCAGGAAGTTCCTCTGGGGGCACCGTGGCAGGTCAGAGAGAACAGCAGGTCAGGTGAGGGGCTGGTGGGTGGGAGGAGGGAAGCCTCACCCTGCCCTTGGCTCACGCCTGGGCATAAGCAGCACACAAAATGTTATCATGGGGTGGGCTGGGGATCCCGAGAGGGGCACAGGGTCGGGGCGGCGGTGGGGAGATGCACCGTGTCAGGGAGAAGCAAGGGTACAGAGTGGGAAAGGCAGAATGTTCTGGAGCAGGAGTGCAGTGGCTCAGAAGGAGAACAGCTGGCATTAGCCTGGGGAGGCTAGCGGGACCCTGGAGACCACTGAATAGGGAAATGCGTGGCTAATTTTTGTATTTGTAGTCGAGATGGGGTTTCATCATATTGGTCAGGCTGGTCTCAATCTCCTGACCTCAAGTGATCCACCTGCCTCGGCCTCCCTAAGTGCTGGGATTACAGGTGTGAGCCACTGTGCCTGGCCTTGTTTTGTTTTTGACACAAGGTCTCACTCTCATTGCCCAGGCTGGAGTGCAGTGGTGCGATCTCAGCTCACTGTAGCCTTGAATTCCTGGGCTCAGGTGGTGGTCCCACCACAGCCTCCCAAGTAACTGAGACTCCAGGCCTAAGCCGTCGCTGTTGGCTAAGTTTTGTATTTTTTGTAGAGACGGGATTTCGCCATGTTGCCCAGGCTATTCTCAAATTCCTGGGCTCAAATGATCCACCCACCTTGGCCTCCCGGAGTGCTGGGATTACAGGCGTGAGTGGCCACACGTTTCTATTTGGTGCTGACCATAAAGAAGGGAAAACCTCCTGAACTTTGAACCTGACTCCGCCCACCCAGTGACCAAGAGGAACAAATCCTCCTGCCAATTGTGCACTGTTGTCAGGCCTCACTCTGCCACATCTTAATGGCCTATCCATACGTGTACACACAAATTAGCCAGGCATGATGGCGGGCGCCTGTAATCCCAGCTACTCGGGAGGCTGAGGCAGGAGCATCGCTTGAACCCGGGAGGTGGAGGCTGCAGTGAGCCGAGATCGTGCCACTGCACTCCAGCCTGGGTGACAGAGTGAGACTCCATCTCAAAAAAATAAATACATAAAAATGTTTCAATGGGTCTATTGCTCTTGCCATAAATGCCCTGCCCAGTGCTTCTGGGTTTCACCAGTAAGCACCTGTCACACACACACAGTATTCCCCAGGTCATAGGTCTCGCTGTGGCCTCCGGAATTATTCATTAGAAGGTGCGCTGGGGGCCGGATGCGGTGGCTCACGCCTGTATTCCCAGCACTTTGGGAGGCCGAGACTGGCGAATCATGAGGTCAGGAGATCGAGACCATCCTGGCAAACATGGTGAAACCCCGTCTCTACTAAAAATACAACAAATTAGCCAGGCATGGTGGCGGGTGCCTGTAGTCCCAGCTACTCGGGAGGCTGAGGCGGGGGAATCACTTGAACCCAGGAGGTGGAGGTTGCAGTGAGCCAAGATCGTGCCACTGCACTCCAGCCTGGGCGACAGAGTGAGACTCCATCTCAAAAAAAAAAAAAAGAAGGTGCGCTGGGCTGGAGCTTCTGCCTCACAGGCACATGGAGAGCCCTGGAGGAGCCCATTTCTACTGGTGAGGCCACCGCTCTGCCCACTCCTTCCCTTTGCCTGCCTGCCTATTTCCTATTCACTGTATCCTGCAAGACCCCTTTTGGTTTTTTTTTTTTTTTTCCTTTTTTTCTTGAGACTGTGTCTTGCTCTATTGCTCAGGCTGGAGTGCAGTGGTGTGATCTCAACTCACCGCAACCTCCACCTCCCAGGTTCAAGTGATTCTCTTGCCTCAGCCTCCCGAGTAGCTAGGAAAACAGGCATCTGCCACCACGCCTGGGTAATTTTTTTTTTTTTTTTTTTTTTTTTTTTTTTTTTTT
>NW_022332534.1:0-1364 GCF_002776525.5 Piliocolobus tephrosceles | reverse complement strand
TTCCTGCCAGCAGAGGGAGTCAACCGGGTCTGACCTCGGCCATCCCCTGAGAGGGCAGGCCCCCACAGCGCAGCGGTGGCCTAAGGGCTCCTGGATTGCAGCCAGAGCGGACTCCGGGACCGGGAGGTGCTGAGAGCGAGGAATGCTGCCACGTTGTCACCTCTCACTGGGAGCTGCAGATCGGAGCTCTTCCTATTCTGCCATTTTGCTACTCCCTACCCTATCAATTCTTTCAGGGATTGTGCCTTTGATTTCATGTCTAAAATGTAATTATCAAACCCAAGATCACCTATATTTTCTCCTGTGTTATCTTCTAGTAGTTTTATAGTTTTACATTTTACATTTAAGCCTGTGATCACTTTGAGTTACTTTTTACGCACAGCTTGTAGTGTGTCTAGATTTATTTTTTGACATGTGTATATCCAGTTGTTCCAGTATTACTTGTTGAAAGTACTACCTTTGTTCCATGGTCTTGGCTCTGCTGAATGATAAAAGATCAGTTGATTATGAGACCTTTGTCAGATGGGTAGATTGCAAAATTTATCTCCCACGCTGTAGGTTGCCTGTTTGCTCTGATGATAGTTTATTTTGCTGTGCAAAACCTCTTTAATTGAATTAGATCCCATTGGTCAAATTTTTCTTTTGTTGCAATTGGTTTTGGTGATTTCATTATGAAATCTTTGCCGATTCCTAAGTCCTGAATGATATCGCCTAGATTTTCTTCTAGGAATTTTATAGTTTTGGGTTTTACATTTAAGTCTTTAATCTATCTTGAGTTAATTTTAAGGAACTTGAACAAATATACAAGAAAATAAACAAGCAAATGTATTAAAAAGTGGGCAAAGGACATGAACAGACACTTCTCAAAAGAAGACATTCATGAGGCCAACAAAAATGAATAAAAAGCTCAACATCACTGATCATTAGATAAATGAACATTAAAACCACGATAAGATACCACCTCATGCGAGTCATAATGGTGATTGTTAAAAATTCAAGAAACAACAGATTCTGGTGAGGTTGCAGAGAAATAGAAATACTTTTACAATGTTGGTGGGAATGTAAATTAGTTTAGCCATTTTGGAAGATGGTGTGGTGATTCCTCAAAGATCTAGAACCAGAAATACCATTTGTCCCAACAATTCCATTTCACTGCAGCACTATTCACAATAGCAAAGACATGGAGTCAATCCAAATGCCCATCACTGATAGGCTGGATAAAGAAAATGTACATATATAACATGGAAGAGTATGCAGCCATAAAAAGGAAAGAGATCATGTCCCGTGTAAGATTGTGGATGGAGCTGGAACCCATTGTCCTCAGCAAACTAATGCAGGAATAGAATACCAAACACTGCATATTC
>NW_022332529.1:0-1260 GCF_002776525.5 Piliocolobus tephrosceles | reverse complement strand
ATCAGAATGATGCTGGCCACATAGAATGAGTGAGGGAGAAGTACTTCATCCTGAATTATTTAGAAGAGTTTCAGTAGGAATGATATCAGTCCTTCCTTATACATTTGGAAGAATTTGTCTGTGAATCCATGTAGTCCTGGTCTTTTTTCTGGTTGTAGGTTTTTTATTACTAATTCACTTTTGGAACTCAGTATTTTTCTCTTCAGGGATTTAATTTTTTTCCTGGCTCAATTTTGGGAGACTGTATATTTCCAGGAATTTATTCATTTCCTCTAGTTTTTCTAGTTCGTGGGCATACAGTTTTTTTCTAACAGTGTCTGAGGGTTTTTCATATTTCTGTGGGATCAGTTGTAAAGTTCCTTTTGTCATTTATTATTGCATGTATGTCTTTTGGTTTTTTTAGTCTCACTAGAAGTCTATCCATCTTATTTATTCTTTCAAATAACCAATTAATAAGTGTGTTAATCTTTTCTATGGTTTTTCACCTCCCAATTTTATTCTGTCCAACTCTGTTTTGCATTATTTCTTATTTCCTCCTAGCTTTGGGGTCGGTTTACTTTTATTTCTCTAGTTCCCCTAGTTGTGATAATGAGTTTTTAATTTGAGATGTTTAACTTTTTGATGTGAGTGTTTTACACTGTGACATTTCTTCTTATCAATGTTTTTGCTGTCTCCCAGAAATTCTCATATTTTATATCCTCGTTCTCCTTAGCTTCAGAGGATTTTTTGATTTCTCTCCCAATTTCATTGCTTACCCAAGTGACTCAGCAGGAAGGTTGTTTAATTTTCATGTAATTGTATGGTTTTGAGTGATTTTTGTTAGTATTAATTTCTACTTTTATTACACTGTGGTCTATGAGTGTGGTTGATATAATTTCAGTTTCTGTGAATTTGCTGAGGATTATTTTATGGTCGATTGTGTGGCTGATTTTAGAGTATATGCCATGTGCAGATGAGAAGAGTGACTGCTGTTTGGGGGTGAAGAGTTCTGTAGACATCTGTTAGATCCATTTGGTCAAGTGTCAATGTTCCGGTCCCTAATATTTGTGTTAGTTGTCTGCCTTAATGATCTAATACTGTCAGCGGGATGTTGAAGTTTCTCATTGTTACTGTGTGGCTTGCCGCATTTCTTCAATGATCCCTAAGAACTTGATTTTATAAATCTAGGTGCTCTTTTTCTGGGTGAATGCATATTTAGGATATTTAGGTTTTCTTGTTGAATTGACCTCTTTACTAATGTGTAATGCCCTTCTTTGTCTT
>NW_022332528.1:0-1794 GCF_002776525.5 Piliocolobus tephrosceles | reverse complement strand
GTCTTTGATGATGGTGACGTACTGCTGGGGTTTTGGTATAGGTGTCCTTCCTGTTTGATAGTTTTCCTTCTGACAGTCAGGACCCTCAGCTATAGGTCTGTAGGAGATTGCTTGAGGTCCACTCCAGACTCTGTTTGTCTGGGTATCAGCAGCAGAGGTTGCAGAGGATAGAATATTGCTGAACAGCGAGTGCACCTGTCTGATTCTTGCTTTGGAAGCTTCCTCTCAGGGGTGTACTCCACCCTGTGAGTTGTGGGTTGTCAGACTGCCCCTAGTGGGGGATGTCTCCCAGTTAGGCTATTCAGGGATCAGGGACCCACTTGAGCAGGCAGCCTGCCCCTTCTCAGATCTCAACCTCCATGTTGGGAGATCCACTGCTCTCTTCAAAGCTGTCAGACAGAGTCGTTCGCGTCTGCACAGGCCTCTGCTGCTTCCCCTGTTCTTTTTTAGCTGTGTCCTGTCCCCAGAGGCGGAGTCTACAGAGACAGGCAGGTTTCCTTGAGCTGCTGTGAGCTCCACCCAGTTCGAGCTTCCCAGCGGCTTTGTTTACCTACCTAAGCCTCAGCAATGGCGGGCGCCCCTCCCCCAGCCTCGCTGCTGCCTTGCATTTAGATTGCCACAGACTGCTGTGTTAGCAAGGAGGGAGGCTCCGTGGGCATGGGTCCCTCCCGTCCAGGTGTGGGGTATATTCTCCTGGTGTGCCGGTGTGCTTACAGCACAGTATTTGGGTGGGAGTTACCCGATTTTCCAGGTGTTGTGTGTCTCAGTTCCCCTGGCTAGGAAAAGGGACTCCCTCCCACCTTGCGCTTCCCAGGTGAGGCGATGCCTCGCCCTGCTTCATCTCTCGTTGGTCAGGCTGCAGCAGCTGACCAGCACCGATAGTCCGGCACTCCCGAGTGGGATGAACCCAGTACCTCAGTTGAAAATGCAGAAATCCCCGGTCTTCTGTGTCGCTCATGCTGGGAGATGGAGACTGGAGCTCTTCCTATTCTGCCATCTTGCTCCGCCCCCCAGAGGCTTCAAGGCAATACCAAATATCCCTTCTTGTACACCACAAAAAGAGTGATGTCAAAGTGCTTCCTCAACAGAAACGTATAGCTCAATGAGACAAATGTACACATCACAAAGATGTTTCCCTGTAAACTTCTCGCCAGTTGTTACCTGAAGAATCCTGTTTCTTCACCTTAGGCCTCTACATGCTCCTAAATATCCCTCTGTATATTCCACAAAAAGAGTGCTAAAGAACTGCTCCATGAAAAGAATGATGTAACTGTGAGATAAATTGACCCTTAACAAAGCAGTTTCTCAGGAAACTTCTGTCTAGCTTTTACCTGAGGATATTTACATTTCCACTGTAGGCTTCAATACCATCTGAAATATCCCTTCTCTTCTTTCTAGTTTTATATGAGGATATATCTTTTGTAACCATAAGTTTCAATATGTGCTATGAAATATCAGAATGGAGATTCCAAAACAACAGTGTAAGCTAAGCCAACAGCTAAATGCAAGGAACAGTGTAACTCTGTGAGAAGAATTCACACATCACAAAGCAGTTTCTCAGAAAGCTTCTTTTCAGTTTTTATTTGAATATATTTTCTTTTTCACCATAGGCCTCAATGCACTCCCAAATATCCTACTGAATATTCCATGAAAACAGTGTTATCGAACTGTTTTATGAAAACAACAGTGTAGCTCTATGAGATGAATTCACACAGCATAAAGTGTTCTCTCAGAAAGTTTCTTTCTAGTTTTAATCAGAGGATATTTCCATTGTCACCATAGGCTTGAATGTGA
>NW_022332527.1:0-3787 GCF_002776525.5 Piliocolobus tephrosceles | reverse complement strand
GTCCATCAGTGACAGACTGGATTAAGAAAATGTGGCACATATACACCATGGAATACTATGCAGCCATAAAAAAGGATGAGTTTGCGTCCTTTGTAGGGACATGGATGCAGCTGGAAACCATCATTCTTAGCAAACTATCACAAGAACAGAAAACCAAACACCGCATGTTCTCACTCATAGGTGGGAACTGAACAGTGACATCACTTGGACTCTGGAAGGGGAACATCACACACTGGGGCCTATCATGGGGAGGGGGGAGGGGGGAGGGATTGCATTGGGGAGTTATACCTGATATAAATGATGAATTGATGGGTGCTGACGAGTTGAAGGGTGCAGCACACCAACATGGCACAGATATACATATGTAACAAACCTGCACGTTATGCACATGTACCCTAGAACTTAAAGTATAATAAAAAAATAAAATAAAATAAATAGAAAAGAACGGTGTAACGTTGTGATATGAATTCACAGATAACAAATCAATTTCACAGAAAGCTTCTTTTTGGTTTTTATCTGAGGGTACTTCCTTTGTCACCAGAGGTTTCAATGTGATCCAAAATATGCTATCGCAGATTCCACAAAAACACTGTTTTCAAACTGCTCAATGAAAAGAATGTTTGAACGGTCTAAGACGAGCTCACACATCAGAAAGCAGTTTCTCAGGAAGCTTCTTTCTAGTTTTTATCTGAGGATATTTCCTATTTCACCATAGGACTCAATGTGCTCCCAACTATTCCTTTGCAGATTCCAAAGAAAAGTTTTGTCAAACTGCTCCATGAAAAGAAAGGTGTACTTTTGTAAAATAAATTCACACATCACAAACAACTTTCTCAGAAACCTTCTTTCCAGTTTTTATGTGAGGATATTTCCTTTGTCACCATAGACTTCAATGCGATCCAAAATGTCCCTTATCAGATTCCCCAAAAACAATGTTACCAAACTGCCCCATGAAAAGAGTCATGTAACTCTGTGAGATGAATTCACAAATCACAAAGCAGTTTCTCAGAAAGCTTCTTTCTAGTTTTTATATGAGGGTATTTCCTTTGTCATCATAAACTTCTGAAATATCCCATTGCATATTCCAGGACAACAGTGTTAGCAAACTGATCAATGAAAAGAAAACTGGTACTCAGTGAGATGAATTCACCAATCACAAAACAGTTTCTCAGAAAGCTTCTTTTCGACTTTTATCTGAGGATATTTCCTTTGTCACCATAGGCTTCAATATCGTACCAAATATCCTGTTGCAGATTCCACAAAAACAGTGTTAGCAAACTGCTCCATGAAAAGAAAGATGTTATTCTGTGGGATGAATACCTGCATCACAAAGAAGTTTCTCAGAAAGCTTCTTTATAGTTTTTATCTGAGGATATTTCCTTTGTCACCATGGGCTTCATTTCAATACAAAATATTCCTCTCACATTCCCCAAACACAGTGCTATCAAACTGCATCATGAAAAGAGAAGTCTAACTCTGTGAGATGAATTTTCACATCACAAAGCAGCTTCACAGAAAGCTTGCTTTTGTTTTTTGTCTGAGGATATTTCATTTCTCACCTTAGACTTCAATGCACTCCAAAATATCATATTGCAGTTTCCTTGGAACAGTGTCAGCAAACTGCCCCATGAAAAGAGTGGTGTAACAATGTGACATGAATTCACACATCACAAAGCAGTTTCTCAGAAATTTGCTTTCTAGGCCGGGCGCAGTGGCTCAAGCCTGTAATCCCAGCACTTTGGGAGGCCGAGACGGGCGGATCACGAGGTCAGGAGATCGAGACCATCCTGGCTAACATGGTGAAACCCCGTCTCTACTAAAAAATACAAAAATCTAGCCGGGCGAGGTGGCGGGCGCCTGTAGTCCCAGCTACTCGGGAGGCTGAGGCAGGAGAATGGCGTAAACCCGGGAGGCGGATCTTGCAGTGAGCTGAGATCCAGCCACTGCACTCCAGCCCGGGCGACAGAGCGAGACTCCGTCTCAAAAAAAAAAAAAAAAAAAAAAAAAAAAAAAGAAATTTGCTTTCTAGTTTTTTTCTGAGGATATTCTCTTTTTCACCATAGGTCTCAACTCACTGCCAACCATCACTTTCTATGTTCCACGAAAACAGAGTTAACAAATTTCTCCAGAAAAGAAAGATGTAACTCTGTGAGATGAATACACACACCACAAGTAAGTTTCTCAGAAAGCTTCTTTCTAGTTTTTATATGATTTTATTTTCTTTGTCGCCATAGACTTCAATGTGATCCAAAATATCCCCTCTCGGATTCCCCAAAAACAGCGCTACCAAACTGCTCCATGAATAGAAACGTGAAACCAAGTGAGATGAATTCAAAAAATCACAAAGCAGTTTCTCAGAACGCTTCTTTTTGGTTTTTATCTGAGGTTATTTCCTATGTCACCATAGGCTTCGATGCGATCCAAAGTATCCCTTCTCAGATTCCCCAAAAACAGTGCTACCACACTGCTCCATGAAAAGAATTGTGCAACGCTGTGAGATGAATTCACAAGTCACACATCAGATTCTCAGAAAGCTTCTTTCTAGTTATTGCCTGAGGATATTTCCTTTGTCACCATAAGCTATAATGTGCTCTGAAATATCTCATTGCACATTCCAAGAAAACAGTATTAGTAACTGCTCAATGAAAAGAACAGTGCAATTCTGTAAGATCAATTCACATATCCCAAAGCAGTCTCTCAGAAAGCTTCTTTTTGGTTTTTATCTGAGGATATTTCCTTTTTCACCATAGGCTTCAATGCACTCCCAAATATCCCTTTCCAGGTTACACGAAAATAGTGTTAGCAAACTGCTCCAAGAAAAGAAAGCTGTAACGCTGTGAGGTGAATTCACACATCACAAAGAAATTTACCAGAAAGCGTCTTTCTAGTTTTTATCTGAGGATATTTCCTTTGTCACCATGTGCCTCAACTTGCTCCCAAATATCCCTTTGTAGGTTTCATGAAAACAGTGTTAGCCAACTGCTCCATGATAGTAAAGGTGTTACTCTGTGAGATGAATACACACATCACAAAGCAGTTTCCCAGAAGTTTCTTTCTAGTTTTTATCTGAGGATATTTCCTTTGTCACCATATGCTTCAATGTGATCCAAAATATTCCTTCTCAGATAACCCCAAAAAAGTACTACCAAACTGCTCCATGAAAAGAATGTTGTAACTCTGTGAGATGAAGTCACACATCACAAAAGTGTTTATCAGAAAGTTTGTTTCTAGTTTTTATCTGAGCGTATTTCCTTTTTCACCATATTACTCAATGCACTACTGAATATCCAATTGCAGATTCCACGAAAAAAGTTAGCAAACTTCTCAATGAAATGAACAGTGTAACTTTGTGAGATGAATTCATACATCACAAAGTAGATTCCTAGAAAGGATATTTCTAGTTTTTATCTGAAGATATTTCCTTTTTCACCATAGGCCTCAAGGCCCTCCCAAATATTCCTTTTGCAGATTCCATGAAAACATTGTTAGCAAAGTCCTCCATGAAAAGAAGGGTGTATCTCTGTGAGATGAATTCACACATCACAAAGTAGATTCCTAAAAAGGATATTTCTAGTTTTTATCTGAAGATATTTCCTTTTTCACCATAGGCCTCAAGGCCCTCCTAAATATTCCTTTTGCAGATTCCATGAAAACTTTGTAAGCAAAATCCTCCATGAAAAGAAAGGTGTAACTCTGTGAGATGAATCCACACATCACAAAGCTGTTTCTCAGATAGCTTCTTTTTGGTGTTATTCTGAGAATATTTCCTTTGTCACCTTAGGCTTCA
>NW_022332526.1:0-1589 GCF_002776525.5 Piliocolobus tephrosceles | reverse complement strand
AAAAGAAGACATTCATACAGGCAACAGACACATGAAAAAATGCTCATCATCACTGGCCATCAGAGAAATGCAAATCAAAACCACAATGAGATACCATCTCACACCATTTAGAATGGCAATCATTAAAAAATCAGGAAACAACAGGTGTTGGAGAGGATGTAGAGAAATAGGAACACTTTTACACTGTTGGTGGGATTGTAAACTAGTTCAACCATTATGGAAAACAGTATGGCAATTCCTCAAAGATCTAGAACTTGATGTACCATATGACCCAGCCATCCCACTAGTGGGTATATACCCAAAGGATTATAAATTATGCTACTACAAAGACACATGCACACGTATGTTTATTGTGGCACTATTCACAATAACAAAGACTTGGAATCAACCCAAATGTCCATCAGTGACAGACTGGATTAAGAAAATGTGGCACATATACACCATGGAATACTATGCAGCCATAAAAAAGGATGAGTTTGCGTCCTTTTTAGGGACATGGATGCAGCTGGAAACCATCATTCTTAGCAAACTATCATAAGAAGAGAAAACCAAACACCGCATGTTCTCACTCATAGGTGGGAACTGAACAAGGAGCTCACTTGGACTCGGGAAGGGGAACATCACACACTGGGGCCTATCATGGGGGGGGGGGAGGGGGGAGAGATTGCATTGGGGAGTTATACCTGATATAAATGATGAATTAATGGGTGCTGACGAGTTGATGGGTGCAGCACACCAACGTGGCACATGTATACATATGTAACAAACCTGCACGTTATGCACATGTACCCTAGAACTTAAAGTATAATAATAATAAAAAAAAATTTGTTTACAATTTATATTTCATTGAATTTTCTATTTCTTGATATATCCATTTATGTATTAGAAACAGTATTTTTCTAATATATTTAAATATCGTCTTTCTACAGTAGTCTTCTGACACAGTTAATGCAAATATTTTCCTCAGTTTATTGCTTTTTATTTGTTTTAACTGTATTAAAATTCTAGAATTTTATCTTTGATAATCTGTTCATCTACTTCTATGTGATTGCCTCAAAGATGAGAAATTTGTCAGTCATCAAAATACATACTAATTACCTTTCTGCCACCTGAATTTCCCTACATTTGCATTTTGGAATTTATATATTGTTCCTCAAAATGTAAATTTTTGTATTTCAATCTGATGTTTAAGTAACTGAAAGCATTATCTTATATTAAGGTAAATATATTATGTATGAAAAAAAAGAAAAAAGAAAAAAGGAAAAGACAAAAAAAAAAAAACCCAAAAAAACAGAAAAAACAAAAAATAGCAGTGCTGTCAGGAGCAGTGGGTCATGCCTGTCATCCCCGCACTTTGTGAGCTCAAGGGTGCATGGATCCCTTGATCCCAGGTAATCAATAACAGCCTTGGCAACATGGTGAAACCTTATTTCTATAAAAATTAGCTGGTTTCATGACCTGGACTCAAAATTAATAAATAAATAGATTAAAATTTTAAATTAAATAATTTAAATGCTGTATTCTGTTATTTTTGCTCCCTGCCCTGAGAAGGACATAATATAGCTATTGTCTGTCTGTCTGTCCATCTG
>NW_022332525.1:0-1920 GCF_002776525.5 Piliocolobus tephrosceles | reverse complement strand
AAGATCAAAAGAGACAAAGAAGGCCATTACATAATGGTAAAGGGATCCATTCAACAGGAAGAGCTAACTATCCTAAATATATATGCACCCAATACAGGAGCACCCAGATTCATAAAGAAAGTCCTTAGAGACTTACAAAGAGACTTAGACTCCCATACAATAATAATGGGAGACTTCAACACTCCCTCTCAACATTAGACAGATCAACGAGACAGAAAGTTAACAAGGATATCCAGGAATTGAACTCATCTCTGCACCAAGCGGACCTAATAGACATCTATAGAACTCTCCACCCCAAGTCAACAGAATATACCATCTTCTCAGCTCCACATCGCACTTATTCCAACATTGACCACATAATTGGAAGTAAAGCACTCCTCAGCAAATGTAAAAGAACAGAAATTATAACAAACTGTCTCTCAGACCACAGTGCAATCAAACTAGAACTCAGGACTAAGAAACTCAATCAAAACCGCTCAACTACATGGAAACTGAACAACCTGCTCCTGAATGACTACTGGGTACATCACAAAATGAAAGCAGAAATAAAGATGTTCTTTGAAACCAATGAGAACAAGGATACAACATACCAGAATCTCTGGGACACATTTAAAGCAGTGTGTAGAGGGAAATTTATAGCACTAAGTGCCCACAAGAGAAAGCAGGAACGATCTAAAATTGACACTCTAACATCACAATTAAACGAACTAGAGAAGCAAGAGCAAACGCATTCAAAAGCTAGCAGAAGGGAAGAAATAACTAAGATCAGAGCAGAACTGAAGGAGATAGAGACACAAAAATCCCTCCAAAAAATCAATGAATCCAGGAGTTGGTTTTTTGAAAAGATCAACAAAATTGACAGACCGCTAGCAAGGCTAATAAAGAAGAAAAGAGAGAGGAATCAAATAGATGCAATAAAAAATGATAAAGGGGATATCACCACCGACCCCACAGAAATACAAACTACCATCAGAGAATACTATAAACACCTCTACGCAAATCAACTAGAAAATCTAGAAGAAATGGATAATTTCCTGGACACCTACACTCTTCCAAGATTAAACCAGGAAGAAGTTGAATCCCTGAATAGACCAATAGCAGGCTCTGATATTGAGGCAACAATTAATAGCCTACCCACCAAAAAAAGCCCAGGACCAGATGGATTCACAGCTGAATTCTACCAGAAGTAGAAGGAGGAGCTGGTACCATTCCTTCTGAAACTATTCCAATCAATAGAAAAAGAGGGAATCCTCCCTAACTCATTTTATGAGGCCAACATCATCCTGATACCAAAGCCTGGCAGAGACACAACAAAAAAAGAGAATTTTAGACCAATCTCCCTGATGAACATCGATGCAAAAATCCTCAATAAAATACTGGCAAAACGGATTCAGCAGCACATCAAAAAGCTTATCCACCATGATCAAGTGGGCTTCATCCCTGGGATGCAAGGCTGGTTCAACATTTGCAAATCAATAAACGTAATCCAGCATATCAACAGAACCAAAGAAAGAACCACATGATTATCTCAATAGATGCAGAAAAGGCTTTTGACAAAATTCAACAGCCCTTCATCCTAAAAACGATCAACAAATTCGGTATTGATGGAATGTACCTCAAAATAATAAGAGCTATTTATGACAAACCCACAGCTAATATCATACTGAATGGGCAAAACCTGGAAAAATTCCCTTTGAAAACTGGCACAAGACAGGGATGCCCTCTCTCACCACTCCTATTCAACATAGTGTTGGAAGTTCTGGCTAGGGCAATCAGGCAAGAGAAAGAAATCACGGGTATTCAGTTAGGAAAAGAAGAAGTCAAATTGTCCCTGTTTGCAGATGACATGATTGTGTATTTAGAAAACCCCATCGTCTCAGCCCAAAATCTTCTTAAGCTGATAAGCAACTTCAGCAAAGT
>NW_022332524.1:0-1525 GCF_002776525.5 Piliocolobus tephrosceles | reverse complement strand
GTGTCAGACTGCCCCTAGTGGGGGATGTCTCCCAGTTAGGCTACTCAGGGGTCAGGGACCCACTTGAGCAGGCAGACTGCCCCTTCTCAGATCTCAACCTCCATGTTGGGAGATCCACTGCTTTCTTCAAAGCTGTCAGACAGAGTCGTTCGCGTCTGGACAGGCCTCTGCTGCTTTAGCTGAGCCCTGTCCCCGGAGGCGGAGGCCACAGAGACAGGCAGGTTTCCTTGAGCTGCTGTGATCTCCACCCTGTTCAAGCTTCCCAGCAGCTTTATTTACCTACTTAAGCCTCAGGGATGGTGGGCGCCCCTCCCCCAGCCTCGCTGCTGCCTTGCGGGTAGATTGCCGCAGACTGCTGTGTTAGCAAGGAGGGAGGCTCCCTGGGCGTGGGACCCTCCCAGCCAGGTGTGGGATATAATCTCCGGTCTGCCAGTATTACAGCGCAGTATTGGGGTGGGAGTTACCCGATTTTCCAGGTGTTGTGTGTCTCAGTTCCCCTGGCTAGGAAAAGGGACTCCCTTCCCCCTCGTGCTTCCCAGGTGAGGCGATGCCTCGCCCTGCTTCAGCTCTCGCTGGTCGGGCTGCAGCAGCTGACCAGCACCGATTGTCCGGCACTCCCGAGTGAGATGACCCCTGTACCTCAGTTGACATCACCGGTGCAGAATCACCGCAGAAATCACCGGTCTTCTGTGTCGCTCGTGCTGGGAGATGGAGACTGAAGCTGTTCCTATTCGGCCACCTTGCTCCACCCTCCCTTTCAAGTTCTTAATTGAGGATATTTCCTTTATCAGCACAGGCCTCAATGCAATCCAAAGTATCCCTTCTCAGATTCCCGAAAGACGGTAGTAATAGACTGTTCCATGAAACGAAAGTGTAACTCTGTGAGATGAATTCACGCATCACAAAACAGTTTCTCAGAAAGCTTCTCTCACGTTTTTATCTGATGATTTTTCTGTTGTCACCATGAGCTTCATTGTGCTAAGAAATATCCCATTACAGATTTCAAGAAAACAGTGTTAGCAAACTGATCAATGAAACCAAAAGTGGAACTCTATGAGTTGCATTCACACGTCAAAATGCAGTTTCTCACAACGATTCTTTCCAGTTTTTATCTGAGAATATTTCCTTTTTCACCATAGTCCTCAATGCGCTCCCAAATATTGCTTTGCAAATTCCATGAGAACAGTCTTAGCAAATGACTTCATGAAGAAAAAGGTGGAACTCTGTGACATAAATTCACACATCTGAAAGAAGTGTCTCAGAAAGCTTCTTTCTCATATTTATATGAGGATATTTCCCCTGGTCGTATAGTCTTCAAAGCGATCCGAAATATCAGTTCTCAGATTTCACAAAAACAGGGCTAGCAAATGCCTCATCGAAATACAGGTGTAACTCAGTTAGATGAATTCACACATCACAATACAGTTTCTCAGAATGCTTCTTTTCAGTTTTTAACTATGAATATTCCTTTTTTTCACCATAGATTTCCAAGCGCTCCCACATATCACTTTGCAGATTCCACAAA
>NW_022332523.1:0-1319 GCF_002776525.5 Piliocolobus tephrosceles | reverse complement strand
CTGAGGTACTGGGGTCATCTCACTCGGGAGTGCCGGACAATCCGTGCCGGTCAGCTGCTGCAGCCTGACCAGCGAGAGCTGAAGCAGGGCTAGGCATTGCCTCACCAGGGAGGTGCAAGGGGGAAGGGAGTCCCTTTTCCTAGCCAGGGGAACTGAGACACACAACACCTGGAAAATCGGGTAACTCCCACCCCAATATCGCGCTGTAAGCACACCGGCACACCAGGAGAACATATCCCATACCTGGCTGGGAGGGTCCCACGCCCACGGAGCCTCCTCCTTGCTAACACAGCAGTCGGCTGCAATCTAACGGCAAGGCAGCAGCAAGGCTGGGGGAGGGGCACCCACCATCGCTGAGGCTTAAGTAGGTAAACAAAGCCGCTGGGAAGCTGGAACTGGGTGGAGCTCACAGCAGCTCAAGGAAACCTGCCTGTCTCTGTAGACTCCGCCTCTGGGGACAGGGTACAGCTAAAAAATAACAGGGGAAGCAGCAGAGGCCTGTGCAGATGCGAACGACTCTGTCTGACAGCTTTGAAGAGAGCAGTGGATCTCCCAACACGGAGGTTGAGATCTGAGAAGGGGCAGGCTGCCTGTTCAAGTGGGTCCCTGACCCCTGAGTAGCCTAACTGGGAGACATCCCCCACTAGGGGCAGTCTGACACCCCACACCTCACAGGGTGGAGTACACCCCTGAGAGGAAGCTTCCAAAGCAAGAATCAGACAGGTGCACTCGCTGTTCAGCAATATTCTATCTTCTGCAACCTCTGCTACTGATACCCAGGCAAACAGGGTGTGGAGTGGACCTCAAGCAATCTCCAACAGATCTATAGCTGAGGGTCCTGAGTGTCAGAAGGAAAACTATCAAACAGGAAGGACACCTATACCAAAACCCCATCAGTACATCGCCATCATCAAAGACCAGAGACAGATAAAACCACAAAGATGGGGAAAAAGCAGGGCAGAAAAGCTGGAAATTCAAAAAATAAGAGCGCATCTCCCCCTGCAAAGGAGCACAGCCCATCACCAGCAACGGATCAAAGCTGGTCAGAGAATGACTTTGACGAGATGAGAGAACAAAGCTTCAGTCCATCAAACCTCTCAGAGCTAAAGGAGGAATTACGTACCCAGCGCAAAGAAACTAAAAATCTTGAAAAAAGAGTGGAAGAATTGACAGCTAGACTAATTAATGCAGAGAAGGTCATAAACGAAATGACAGAGATGAAAATCATGACACGAGAAATACGTGACAAATGCACAAGCTTCAGAAACTGACTCGATCAACTGGAAGAAAGAGTATCAGCGATGGAGGATCAAATGAGT
>NW_022332522.1:0-4957 GCF_002776525.5 Piliocolobus tephrosceles | reverse complement strand
ACGGCACAATGTCGGCTCACTGCAACCTCAGCCTCCCAAGTAGCTGGGATTACAGGCGTGCACTACCACATCTGGCTAATTTTTGTATTTTTAGTAGAGACAGGGTTTCACCATATTGGCCAGGCTTTTCTCAAACTCCTGACCTCAGATGATCCGCCTGCCTCGGCCTCCCAAAGTGCTGGGATTACAGGCGTGAGCTACCGCACCCAGCCTCTACAAACTTTTTATTCCATTAACTATATGCCTAGGATTTAAGTTTTCTTAATGTTTGATGGAGTCCTATGTAATTTTGCAGCTTTTAATTGTACTCATTAAGATCATTTTAGTTCTGATTATAGAAGTAAATTAACTTTAAGGGATTTCAAGTTATTTGGCCTACTTCTGAAGCAGACTTCTTACAGTGAAAATTCATTATAAGGGTTTAGACCTCCTTATGGAGACCTTCAATCTGTAAACTCAAGGCTACAAGTGCCTCCTTTAAACTTGACTGTTTTCATCTCACAAGGGTGTTAGTAGAAAGTAAACAGAAGAGTCATATCTATTTTCACAGCCCAATTATACAGAAATCCGACAGTACTGCAATCACTGGCGAAATTTTGCTGACATTGATGATTCCTGGAAAAGTATAAAGAGTATCTTGGACTGGACATCTTTTAACCAGGAGAGAATTGTTGATGCTGCTGGACCAGGGGGTTGGAATGACCCAGATATGGTAAAAACTTGAGCTCTCCTTGTTCAAGACCCTGCAGTAGCCTTGTTTCCTATTTTGACATTCAAGGTAAATAGAGGTAAAGTTCCTGGGAGGAGGCTTTACGTGAGAGTACTTAGAGCAGGATGCTGTGGAAAGTGGTTTCTCCATATGGGTCATCTAGGTAACTTTAAGAATGCTTCCTCTTCTGTTGTTTGAATTATTTCATTCTTTGTCTCAGTTAGTGATTGGCAACTTTGGCCTCAGCTGGAATCAGCAAGTAACTCAGATGGCCCTCTGGGCTATCATGGCTGCTCCTTTATTCATGTCTAATGACCTCCGACACATCAGCCCTCAAGCCAAAGCTCTCCTTCAGGATAAGGATGTAATTGCCATCAATCAGGACCCCTTGGGCAAGCAGGGCTACCAGCTTAGACAGGTAAATAAGGGTATATATTTTAAGATGGCTTTATATACCCAGTACCAAGTTTGTCTTGGGCCTAAATCTATTTTTTTCCCTTGCTCTTGATGTTACTATCAGTAATAAAGCTTTTTGCTAGAACCATTATTTTCAAAATAATGCTACAGCATCATTTTAATTTTTCCTAGAAGTGCTTGATAGTTCTGACATTAAGAATTAATGCCAAACTAATAGGGCCACTTATCACTAGTTGCTAAGCAATCACACTTATTTTCTTGGTTTTTCAGGGAGACAACTTTGAAGTGTGGGAACGACCTCTCTCAGACTTAGCCTGGGCTGTAGCTATGATAAACCGGCAGGAGATCGGTGGACCTCGCTCTTATACTATCGCGGTTGCTTCCCTGGGTAAAGGAGTGGCCTGTAATCCTGCCTGCTTCATCACGCAGCTCCTCCCTGTGAATAGGAAGCTAGGGTTCTATGAATGGACTTCAAGGTTAAGAAGTCACATAAATCCCACAGGCACTGTTTTGCTTCGGCTAGAAAATACAGTGCAGATGTCAATTAAAGACTTACTTTAAAATGTTTATTTTGTTGCCAACTACTACTTCCCATCCACCTTTTTCTCTATTCACTTTAAAAGCTCCCTTTCCACCAGGCTCAGTGGCTCATGCCTGTAATCCCAGCGCTTTGGGAGGCTGAGGCAGGCATATCACCTGAGGTCAGGATTTCAAGACCAGCCTGGCTAACACAGTGAAGCCCCGTCTCTACTAAAAATATAAAAATTAGCCAGGTGTGGTGGCGTCTGTAGTTCCAGCTATTCAGGAGGCTGAGGTAGGAGAATCACTTGAACCCGGGAAGTGGAGGCTGCAGTGAGCCAAGATCATGCCACTGCATTCCAGCCTGGGCAACAGAGTGAGACTCCATCTCAAAAAAAAAAGTTATATTTCCTTGAATAAAATTTTCCAAAGTTAAAACTTTGGTACTAAAACTATTAAACACGTATTTACTCATCCAGATACCCACCCCCCTTGTTGAGATTCTCTCCCAATTATCAAAATGTGTAACATATTTAACTACAAAGAGCTATAAACATCACTAAGACTGAAATGTAATAAGGATTTATAGGCCAGGTGCGGTGGCTTACGCCTGTAATCCCAACACTTTGGGAGGCTGAGTCGGACAGATCACGAGGTCAGAAGATCTAGACCATCCTGGTCAACATGGTGAAACCCTGTCTCTACTAAAAATACAAAAATTAGCCAGACGTGGTGGCAGGCACCTATAATCCCAGCTACTCAGGAGGCTGAGGCAGGACAATCACTTGAACACGGGAGGCGGAGGTTGCAGTGAGCTAAGATTGCACCAATTGCACTACAGCCTAGGCAACAAGAGCAAAACTCCGTCTCAAAATAAAAGATGTATAATTTGGAACTGTTAGGAGGCATTTTAATGAATGGTCATTTTGTCTCTTAAGATTCTTCCACCGAGTTTAGCCAGACATGGTGGCTCACACCTGTAATCCCAGCATCTTGGAACATTGAGATGGGAATTTCACTGAAGGTCAAGAATTCCAGACCAGCTGGGTAACAAAGAGAGACTCCCACCAAAAAACCAAAGTAGTCAGGTGTGGTGACAGGCACCTCTAGTCCCAGCTACTCAGGAGGCTGAGGCAGGAGGACCACTTGAGCCTGCAAGCTCAAAGCTGTAGCAAGCTATGATCCATACCATTGGCATTCCAGTCCACATGAGAGGGAGACCTTGTCTCAAAAAAAAAAAAAATTCCACTGGAGAGTTTCATACACCAGAGAACCTGTTCTTTGTAGTTATTTTGGCATAAATATGTCTACTTTAAAATGTGAGGGGGAATGTCAAAATGTTTAAGAGTGTAAGACCTGGCCGGGCGCGGTGGCTCAAGCCTGTAATCCCAGCACTTCGGGAGGCTGAGACGGGCGGATCACGAGGTCAGGAGATAGAGACCATCCTGGCTAACACGGTGAAACCCCGTCTCTACTCAAAAATACAAAAAAAAAACTAGACGGGCGATGTGGCAGGCGCCTGTAGTCCCAGCTACTCGGGAGGCTGAGGCAGGAGAATGGCGTAAACCCAGGAAGCGGAGCTTGCAGTAAGCTGAGATCCGGCCACTGCACTCCAGCCTGGGCGACAGAGCGAGACTCCGTCCCAAAAAAAAAAAAAAAGAGTGTAAGACCAAGTCCATAGACATTATTATATATATTACACAGCGTAACTGTGTCTGGAGAACAATGCCAACATTCTTTATTAAATTAACTATTATACCAAAGATCTGAGACTTAACTCTTAGCAAAAACATCTCATATTCACTATGAATGTGTTACTGACTTCTCACTATTAACCTGAAATGTGTCTACTCACATAACCAATAACCACTGCATAACGGCAAACTGCATCTCATAAGGCCCCGAGTGATTGAAGTGCCAAATTAGAAAACTGCAACACACGATGTGAACTCAACCAGTCAGCTTCAATCCAAAACAAGTAGTACCAGGAAGAGGCATAAATTTCCCCACAGGCGGAATTGTGTTGATGGCTCTAGCTTATTCCCTCCCAAAAGATGAATGGCAAACAAATGAACTGAACATAAACTCAAGATTTTATTGTCTTCATAATAAAAGATGACACTTAGAACTGGATCACTTGGCCCTGTAACAGAACAGAAACAAGTTGAGTTTTGTATTTTGCCATGAACTACTGCCCCATCAAGAACATTATCTGTTCCTAAAATGTTCACCATGCTGTTAAGCTTCCTCATTTTTCCTTTCCTCCTTGTAGCAGAAAACCTCACATACCTTTAGCTATAGATCTAGTATTTTTAGAGGATTACCCCTGAGCTCTATGCCACAATGAATGTTCACCTTTTCAAATAATAAAGCTATGAAAAATATTGCACCTTTCACCCGCAATTATATACCTTTCTCTTCTTATCTCCTCCCAGTTCAAAATGCTTGCATCTTTTAATAGCCAGCATTCTCTTAGATCTGCAGTTGGGCTCAACGCACTCAAGCCTTAGCACAATCTTCTTTGTAGTTTTAGCCTGGAAAAAAATTAAAGCCTTAATAAATAACTACAGAAGATCACTTTCTTCAAAAATGACTGCTTTAAATAGTACTCAGTGTACTCTTAAGCCATAGGGAGAAAATAATCTAAAAATCAGTGAATTTAAGAGAAAATGTGTAGAACTTGAGGACTAAAAAAAATAAAGGCTGGGCACAGTGGCTCATGCCTGTAATCCCAGCACTTTGGGAGGCCGAGGCAGGCAGATCACGAGGTCAGGAGTTCGAGACCAGCCTGACCAACATGGTGAAACCCTGCCTCTACTAAAAATATGAAAAGTCAGCCGAGCGTGGTGGCACGCATCTATAATCCCAGCTACTCGGGAGGCTGAGGTAGGAGACTCACTTGAACCCAGGAGGCAGCGGAGGTTGCAGTGCGCAGAGATCGAGCCACTGCACTCCAGCCTGGAGAGACAGAGCAAGACTCCATCTAAAAAAAAAAAAAAATCTATATAAAGAGAAAACGTGGTAATAGCAAAGATGGCATGTCATCGAGTTTGAATCCAAACCCCATTCAGATCAAACATCCTAAAGATTCCTATCAAATGGGCCACCCTGAACTTGTGGCCATTCAGCAGCTCTGCACAGTTCTTTAATCCCAACAGTTTGTGAGGCTGAGGCAGGAGAATCACTTGAGCCCAGGAGTCTGAGACCAGCCTGGGCAACACAGTGAGAACCCCATCTCTATAAAAGATCAATAAATTCTAAGACTACCTAGAATTTATGTGCATTCAACTGAATTATTTAACTCAAACTACA
>NW_022332516.1:0-1052 GCF_002776525.5 Piliocolobus tephrosceles | reverse complement strand
TTATTTTTTTAAATGTAATGTTTTGTATCAAGTAGAATACACACATGTTAATAGAAAAATATTTAAGACAAGGAAGAAACATGAAAAAAAATAAAATAAAAAGATAAAACATAAACAATATGTATGCTTTTCTTTTTTTCTGTAGTGCGATTTTTTATTTTACTCGCATAGGTTCAATTAGTTTTTTTTTTTTTAAATATGACGTTATTTTGAATAGATAATTAAAGTTGCTAATTTTAATAGCAGAAAAACAAGTTTTAAATATAAATAAGCGCATTTACGTTTATATACGTCCATATATATATATGTATAGAAAGAGAGAGATATTTGTACTGTAAAAGTTAAGTGCTCCCTCAAATTTTTCCTCTTCTTACACTTGAGTGAACTTCATTTAAAATTTTTTATTTTGATAAAATATAAAAAAAAAAAAATGCTAAAAAAGAATTTGAACAAAAAGCAAGATGTTAAAAACTTAGAAAAAAAAACAAAAGCACTTAATAAAAAGACGAAGTCTGCAGAAAAAGTATGAATATATCAAATTGTAACTTATGTGTAAAATGTGTTTGTAATTGTGTATATTAGTTACTTGTATAAAATTGTACTTACTCATATGCTCATGTATTTGTGCATTTGTATAAATTTTAATTTTTCATTTTAAAAGAAAAATATAGAAAATAAAAAAAAAGATGATAAATCTCCTACAACACTTAGGTGGATAGAATTACTAAGGAATTTGAAAGTACTACTTAAAAATAAAATAAAATAAAAAAGTCGAACGACAATGTAATAGAAAAACGATGTTATATTAATTATTTAAAAATAAATTTAAACATTATATAAATGTAGGTAATAATATTAATGTGGATTTACATGTCTAAGTAAATACAAGTACATTACATATGTAGGTATATGTACAATAAAGATAAAAAAATATAACATTTTTTTTTTATTTTTTTTTTTTTGTGTACCATCGTATTTAAAGCAACTTAAACTATTATCAAGGATGAAATGAACAACTACGAAATAAATAAAAACATTAATGATAAATTACT
>NW_022332515.1:0-8095 GCF_002776525.5 Piliocolobus tephrosceles | reverse complement strand
AAAGAAGTTCAAAGATGGGAAGATGAGAAAGGACGAACTCTTTGATCTTTCCTTCTCTTATCATCTTTCCTTTCCTCCAATTTCCTGAATGTAGGATTCTACAACTTTCTCTGACACTTCGTGGTATGGCTTGAATGTCTCCTCCAAAACTCATGTTGAAAATTAATTTTCTGACTGGGCACAGTGGCTCATGCCTGTAATCCCAGCACTTCACAAGGCCCTGGGAGGATCACATAAGCCCAGGAGTTTGAGACCAGCTTGGACAAGGGAATGGAAGGGTAGAGTGAAAGAAAAAAGCAAGGGAAGGGAAGAATGAAGGGAAGGGAAGGAGAGGGGAGGGGAGGGGAGGGAAAGAGAGAAAGAGAAAAAAGGAAGGAAGGAAGAAAGGAAGGAAAGAAGGAAGGAAGGAAGGAAGGAAGGAAGGAAGGAAGGAAGGAAGGAAATTAACTCCCAATGTGGCAGTGTTGAGGTAGGGTCTTTAAAAGTTGATTGGATCATGAGGACTCTGCCCTTATGGATGGATTAATCCATTCATGGATTAATGAATTAAAGAGTTAATAGATGAATGTGTTATTATGAGAATAGAACTGATGACTTTATACGAAGAGGAAGAGAGACCTGAGCTAGTACATTAATATGCTCAGTCCCCCTCAACTATGCAATGCCCTGAGCTACCTCAGGACTCTTTGGAGATTTCCCATCAGCAAGAAGTCTCTCACCAGAAGCAGTCCCTCAACTTTGGACTTCCCAGCCTTCATAACTGTAAGAAATAAGTACCATTTTAAAAATAAATTACCCAGCTTTGTTTGGGTGTGGTGGCTCATGCCTGTAATCCCAGCAGTTTGGGAGGCCAAGGCAGGTGGATCACATGAGCCCTGGAGTTTGAGACGAGCCTGGCTAACATGGTGAAACCCCATCTCTACAAAAGAAAGAAGGAAAGGAAGGAAGGAAGGATGGGAGGAAGGAAGGAAGGAAGGATGGGAGGAAGGAAGGAAGGAAGGAAGGAAGGAAGGAAGGAAGGAAAGGAAGGGAGGAAAGGAAGGGAGGGAGGGAGGGAGAGAGGGAGGGAAAGAAAGAAAGAGAAAAGAAAAAAAAAAGCCAGGTATGGTGGCGCACACTCATAATCCCAGCTACTCAGGAGGCTGAGGCAGGAAAATCACTTAAACCTAGGAGCTGGAGGTTGCAGTGAGCCGAGATGGCACCACTGCACTCCAGCCTGTGTGACAGAGTGAGACTCCATCTCAAAAAAGTAAATAAATAACCCAGTTTCAAGTATTCTGCTATAAGTAACAGAAAATGGACTAAGACATCTTGCATGCTTGCTTTCTTCCAGTCTTTCTTCTTCACCCCCTACTCCTTGTTTCTTCTCTTAGACTCACTCTTCTCCAAGTACAGTCCTCTTCCTGTTCTATGCTCAGGCATGTAGCCTGATATTCAGTGGAGGTCTATAGGTTGCACCTCTTCCTCACAGCAGACTTGGGGGAAGTAGGTACCAGCACTGTTTAGGCCTGGCCTCCACAGCTGCCAGGGCATTGGGAATCACTCAGTGCTAGAGCAAACCCTCTTTGTCTTTTTAGCTCCCTTGTCAGAGGTGCATGCAGCAACCCTGCAGCTTCCTTAGCAGGAAGTCCTCCTAAGTAGCAGAGATAGCTGAGCTACTGATGTCTACCTAAGCCCCAAGGGCTCTAGCAGCTTCTGTCTGCCCTCGGCCCCAACCCTCACAACACTAATCTCGAAGCTAGGCTGGGTTCTGACTGAACTTCTAGGTCGACCAGTGTAGAAATGGCTATTGTCACCATCTCTGCCTTACATCCCCCAGGACTGCACTCCTGTCATACTTTCCATAGGCAAAAAGCCCCATAGACTCCAGAAGATTAAACTTGCTCCCTTTTTGTTTGGACTTGGTGTTTGGATTGTTAGCCCTCTCACCAAGAACCTGGATTTTACGCCATTTTTTTATTCCCCCTAGAACTAAATGCAATACCCTAAACCTAGATTGGTTTTAGTTCTAAGCTCCCCAGCACTTGCTCTCAACATGCCCTTGTGGTTCTGTCAATACCCTGCTGGGGCTGAATTACAACCCCTTTTCCCCCACCTCACATTTGTTTTTTACTCCTCACTTTTTTCTATCTCCTCCCTCTTTACTTTTAACCCCACTCTGTAAATTCTTCTGCCTCTTCTCCTTCTGTACCTTCCTTTTCCTTTCCTGAATACCTCCTCCCTATCACTATTAGTGTTTTACATGAACAAGATATTTCGTGTTTTACATGAACACATATCACGTTTAGTCTTTTACATATCACATTTAGTGTTTTACATGAACAAGACAGAGCAATCACTCTGTGAATGGGATTCAGTAACTGAAGTGTCTCTTTTTGACCTTGACCATTTTACACAACCAGTTTTCAAAGAAAATGGATTAATCAAAATTGATTTGAACTTGCTGCCCCGGTCAGAGTCTCTGAAGTCAATCTTCCCATCACAATAATTTTCCATTTTAACTGAGGTTGTCAGGATGTTAAGACAGTCAAGGGTTCTTTGCTTCCCTCCGGCCACCAAAAAGCAATTTTCGCTAATGCTGGTGAGGATTACATTAAATTGTGTAAAAGAAAGACATGACCTCTTTTTTGTCAGCTAGTGCTCATAAGGGCTATGAAGATGCTCTCTCACAATGACTCTAGTGACCAAGGCTGACCTGAAATGTTATAAGTTCAGCCAGTTGGGAAGAAAGGAGAGCATTCACTTAGAATCACCATAATTCGTTACCATTGGTTGACTCATTAAACTTCACTGACTCCATTTCTTCCAAACCATTGCTCATGCTTCTTGAAATTCAGTCAAACCACCCATTTCAGATCTCTGGAAGCGGGAAGTCTGGTCCAAACTGATGCAGTTTAAATTGGTGTTCCCAACTGATTCTGATTAACACAGAAGTGGGGGAGCACAGATAGATAGTGATATCTGTGAATTTGAAAAGGCTTCCTAGATAAATTATCTGATACATCCAAAACATCCAGCCCTCCAATACTATAAACTACCTTCTTAATTTAAAACACACAGGGTGACTTTAGGTGCCCCCCTCCTGCTAATCATTACCAGGTGGAAGTCTTCAAGAGGCCTGTCGAAGGAGAAATGATAAGGTGAAGATCCTCTCGCCACATACTCACTTTTAAAACCGCAAAACATCTTACTTGCACATTGTATTCTTAAGTAAAACAATTGACCTTGGCAACAGAAGCGCCAACAGAACTATAATGCACTGATTCACTACTAGATCTTCTATTGTTATCTTTGACAAGAATGCCTGAAAATAATATTCTACGTGTTTCTAGGAAAAGAGGCTATCTTGGCCTATTAAGGCTGGTATAACAAAATACCATTAAATGGGTACCTTATGAACAGAAATTTATTTCTCATAGTTCCAGAGGCTGGGAAGTCAAAGATCAAGGTGCCAGCAGATCCAGTGTCTGGTGAGGGCTCATTCTCTGCTTCAAAGATGGCACCTTCTTGCTGTGTCCTCACATGGTGTAAGAGACTAGCTAGTTCTCTGGGGTCTCTTTTATAAGGGCACTTAATCCCTTCATGAATGGGATGAATCTCCTTCCAAAAGGCCCCCCTTAATATTATCACAATGGAAGTTAGGTTTCAACACATGAATTGTGGGGGGACACAAATATTCAGACCACAGCAGAGACCATATGAGCACTTTTTTTCAGTAGAAAAAAAACCCCATGTTTTCAAACAGCTACTTAAGCACCAAGAAAACCTTCCTCAAATTAGATCCCCATTTGCTCAAAGTCTTCTCTGTTTAAAATTAGCAGTGGGCAAACTGACCACTGGTTTTAGTCCTTGGTTCTAATAATCTTATTTGCCCAAAGGATTATGGGCAGTGCACAGCTTGGGCTTTTCTATCCATGGGAAATAAATTATCACTCTCATTCCTAAACATTGGCCCTGATACCTGGGCTGGGATTCTCCCTAGGGAAGTCCTATAACTTCATTGTGCATTAAAGTCTGTATGTTCTTTTGTCTTTCTGCATTCATTTATTCACTCAAATATTTATAGAATGCCTACTATATGCCAGTCTGTTGGCTGGGTACTAATTAGAGAATAGCATCAAGCAAGATAGCCACAATGTCTTCCCTCAAAGAGCTTATAATCTGGTGTTTTCCTGGGTCACATTGTTATATTCTTGACTCATACTCCTTTCCTAAGCCTCTTACCTGTACCAGGTGTTTCTACTCTCCTCCTTGGATGAGTTGTAGGCATTAAATCCAGTCCATAGGGGTCTTCTGCCTTAACCCCATCCAATCAGAGCATCTTGATAGGAAAGTAATAAAACCAGACAAGTCAATATCGCTCCTTAATCTAGTCCTATCTTTTGTCCAGTCATTATCTACCCATACATACTCAGATTATTAAAACCCACATCACAGGAATCTGATGGATAGGTCTGTGATTGTTCCTTTGTCCTTTGTGTTCCCAGACACTCCCCAGTAAATCACTGGACTTGTATGGTGCTCTGTACATTCAAATTAGTACTATGGTCACATTACCCTCATGTATAGTCTCAGACCTGTACATGAAATAAAGATATAGACATAATTCAAAACCTGTATCAGTCAGTGTCCTGGCAGTGTCCCACACTCAAAATGGCTATTTTGGAGAGGGGTAAGGGTTAATATTAATAAATGGACTATTTATAAAGGTGCAGGCAGGGTAACCCAGGGCTAGGAAGAGGATTTGGAGATACTTTTCACCATCATGGCCTAAGAAAAGGGAGATTTTTGACGTCATCCCTATAGGTCACCCTCCCAGGGTAGAGTGCAGGAGGGAAGAATGGAATGAGGACCTGAAGAGGCAGACAAAAACTATCCAGTGCAGAACTTCTCATTCAAATTTTACAGTAATTCAGACCAGGGCTGAGATCAAGGTAATGCTCATTGATCTAGGAAAATCAGCTTTGTTAAGCAAATGAGTAGGCTCATTTTTAAACTACGAAAGAACTCGTTTGCATAGAATAGTGAATGACTTTTTCTTGTTTATTAAAATAGGTCTCACTTTGACACTTCGTTAGCATTAGATTATGTTACTAAATGTGACTGAAAAAAATGAAACGAGATTGCACCTACTTAAAACAGTCTGGATTTCAGATTTATAGCTAATTCTGATCGATTTCCTTGCACCCTGCCCCCCACCAAAAATAAAAACTGGGCATACCAAATTAAGGAGCTTCAGTGCTTAAAGTAACATCATAACACTCTTATCAGTTAACCAAACATTGCTTTTCTGCAGTCCATTAGAAGAACCTAGTAACAAGAAAACAGGTTGATATTAAAGCTTTTACTTTAAAAAGTTAATAACAGTAAATGGACCCCATTCACAGGCTGCCATCACACAGCACAGACTCCTGACTCTCTCTCTCTCTGCTTCTGTTTCTAACCTAGAACAGTCTTCCAAGATGGCTAGCAGGATAATGCTAAAGCCCTGTCTGAAGTCCAGGAATTAAACACAATAGAGTCCATGATGAGCAAGACACTGATCACTGAGAATGAGTCTCAGCATCAGACAGACTAGCTTGGGCATTTATCAGCTAAGACACCTCAGATGAGCAGTTTAATTTCTCCAAGCCTTGGTTTCCTCAACTTTAAAATGGGAATAAAGAAAACATCTACATCATCAGTTGTTACAGGGATTGCAATAAGGTTATGTGTGTAAAACACGTAGCACAGTGCCTGGCACATTATATGCACACAGTAAACACTTTGACTGTCATACTCAGAAACAAGAGCCAATTTAAAGAAAAGGGGGAAAAAAACAAAGGTGAGAAGTGGGTTACCTTTCAATTAACTAAAATGTTACATTGCCCAGACTCCCATTCCCCAAGGGGTCCCATTAAATTCACATTTATGGTATTGATTTTTTCCAGGACAACAACCATTTTACACATTAAACATCTCTACCTC
Organism: Piliocolobus tephrosceles; assembly: GCF_002776525.5. Taxonomy (NCBI): domain Eukaryota; kingdom Metazoa; phylum Chordata; class Mammalia; order Primates; family Cercopithecidae; genus Piliocolobus; species Piliocolobus tephrosceles. The sequence continues at coordinate 2,128 of NW_022332515.1, read as the reverse complement.
CTGCTATTTTACAGGTGGCTACTATAATCAGATCTCCACTCACATCAATTCAGAAGTCTTTATCTTTTTCCTCTGTCAAAAGCAGGAAATAAAGCTGGATAGGAGACCTAGGTCACTATGGGGGGATGGAAATGTATCTAAGAATCTTCAAAGAATAGGTCAGAAGGGGGATCTGAAGTGGAATAAGAGGCTTAAGAGGAAGAAATTCAAATTGCCATGGCATGTTTATTTGACTGTTGATCCAGAGAAGACACATCTGCAAATGTTACACACACTGTCACATGTTAGTTACTTCCTTTTTTCAAAAGGCACAAAGTCCTAGGTCACAAACCTTCCCACCCCCCACCTCTCTCCCTAACCCAACAAGGCAAGAGAATAGGAGAGTTCAAGAACACTAAGACAAATAATACTTCCCCAACCCCTGACATAGCCTCCCTTTTTCCATGCTTGCTACTCTATAATCTATCCTCCCCACAGCAGCCACTGTGATCCTTTGTAATTCAGATCACACCACTCCTCTACTTAAACCCATCTAATGTCTTTTCATCTCACTCAAATTAGAAGTCCTAATCCTTACAATGGCCTACAAGGCCTAAAGCAACTTGTTTATCTGGTATCACTAACCCCACGAACTCTCTAACCTCATCTTCTACCTCTCTTCCCCTCACTCACTTCCCTCCAGCCACACTAGACTTCTTTTCCTAGAACACACCAAACGCACTCCTGAATCAAGCTCTTTGTCCTGGCTGTGACCTCTGCCAAGAATCTCTTTCTCCAGATTTTTGCATGGCTCACACCAGAAACCTTTTTCAGGTTTTCCTCATTGTCGCCTTCTCTGTGAAGCTTTCCTTGACCACCCTAATTCAAATTCGATCACATACCACCTCTGTCATTCTCTATCTCCTTTCCTTACTTTCTTTTTCTTCATTGTACTTATTGTCATTTAACATAACACATATCATATTACCTGATTGTCTGTCTTTACCATTAAAACATCGTACTCCATGATGGTAGGGATATTTGTCTCTTTTGTTCATGGATGTATTCCCAGGGTGTATAACAATGCCTGGCACATGATAAGCACTCAATATTTATGGAATGAGTGGATTCACCTAAAGTAATGGCCTTACCCTTACAGCATAATGTTTAGAAAAAATATATATATTTTTTTTAATAAAGAAGTGGCCTTCAACCCTGACTATACATTAGAATCACCTGGGCAGAGGGCTTTTTAAATATATTGATACCAAATAATTCAGAATCTCCAAGAGTAGGACCCAGGAATCTTTCTTTGAAGCTATATAGGTGATCCTAAGGTGTAGCCAGAGGTAAGCCCTGGTTTAAAAAGCCAAATAGCTCTTCTTAATAACAGCCATCTCTGGGATTACCCTTCTTAGCTCAATACTTGTTTGTTAAATGAAAGAATCTAGGTGAAATTAGGTTCCAATGATCATCAAGGGGAAAAAACCAAAATGGACAGCTAGCAGAGTTGTGAGGCAGTATTCAGTGTGCTATGATTAAGAGGTAAGACAGAGAGGCAGTGTCTACAAATAGCTGTGCTTTCCTGGGGCCAACTTAGCTCCAGGAGCTGGCTTTCCATTTTAGAGGTGAAAAAACTGTATTTTTTTTTATTATACTTTAAGTTCTAGGGTACATGTGCATAACATGCAGGTTTGTTACATATGTATACTTGTGCCATGTTGGTGTGCTGCACCCATCAACTCGTCAGCACCCATCAACTCGTCATTTACATCAGGTATAACTCCCAATGCAATCCCTCCCCCATCCCCCCTCCCCATGATAGGCCCCATTGTGTGATGTTCCCCTTCCCGAGTCCAAGTGATCTCATTGTTCAGTTCCCACCTATGAGTGAGAACATGAGGTGTTTGGTTTTCTGTTCTTGTGATAGTTTGCTAACAATGATAGTTTCCAGCTGCATCCATGTCCCTACAAAGGACACAAACTCATCCTTTTCTATGGCTGCATAGTATTCCATGGTGTATATATGCCACATTTTCTTAATCCAGTCTGTCACTGATGGACATTTGGGTTGATTCCAAGTCTTTGCTATTGTGAATAGTGCCGCAATAAACATACGTGTGCATGTGTCTTTATAGCAGCATGATTT
>NW_022332514.1:0-4255 GCF_002776525.5 Piliocolobus tephrosceles | reverse complement strand
CTCCCAAAGTGCTGGGATTACAGGCTTGAGCCACCGCGCCCGGCCTTATTTTCTTTTTTAAAAGATAAGGTCTTACTCTGTCGCTCAGGCTGGAGTAGTTGGTGTACTCCAGCCTGGAACCCAGAGGCTCAAGCAATCCTCCAGCCTCAGCCTCCCAAAGTGCTAGGATTACAGGTGTGCGTGAGCCACCACACCTGGCCCTATCTATTAAACCTTGATTGAATGTAACAGAGCAAGTACAACTGCACCAAATGGATGGGCTATAACCATCCACACTGGTTCCAAGGAAGCAGACTGTCGCTGGCCCCCAGGTCTGCACGTGGCTCAGGCAACGCTGTGGTGAGCCCTTGTATCCATTATGCTTGAGATCCCGCAGGTCGGCCTTCTTCCTTCCTTCTCAGTACATTGTAATGGCCCCAGTTTCCGTATTTTTATCCTGATTCTAATAACCGGGTCCTTGAAGAACTTTCTGAGGAATCTCTGTTTTAATGGCACACAAACTGTTCTCTGCCGTTTTACTCCCTCTGGAAAGCACACCAGACAGCAAGTATGAGTACCACACAGAAGACTAGAGCAAATTCTAGCTCATGCAGCTTTAAAAGAGAAACTTAAGACTACTATACGGCATTCACGAATTACACAGGAAACAGTGTTGCTAATAAGGGCACCATTCATGGCCATGAAACTCCATCATGTCTCTCGTGGTCAGGCTTGAGACAAAGTTTTCAGGTAGGAAAGTTTCTTCCCTTGTTAAAAACGCGAGCATCACTTCATTTTTCGACAGAACTTAGGTCTTCGGTATAGTTTCTCTTTATGTGCCTCCTCAGGTTCTCTTGCTCCAATTTTCTCTGATGCTCCAGGAATTTTAAAATTGTAATCCGTTGTGACGTAAGGTACGGTCCCTTCGATCCCACGCTGAAATGGAAACACAAAGAGAATTCATGGAAACACTCCAGGTCCAGGCCAGAGGGGTTTACAGCGCTCTCTCCCACCTGAAGGTAGTGTCCTGACGGTCTGGGTGGGGACTTTTCACTTTTAAGGCATTTATCCCTTCCTTCAGAGCCCTCTTTAATCAACTGGCTCGGTAACAAATGTGCCAGGGCCTCCCTTCTGTCCCATTCCATCAACACAGCCAACAGCGTGAGGCCGAGTGGGGGTGCAGTGCACATCCCTTTCAAAAGAGGGACACGGGAGGATGAGAATGGTGGGAACATCCCCCGTACCCGGAGCCCACTCGCAGCCCCTGTGGCTGGCTCTGGGGCACACAGAAGCTTTGGCCTCGTACTGTGATGCCTCTGAAGACTGTCCTCAGGAGGGCAAACCTGAGAGGGCCCCTGTTTGCTCCAACACAACCTACTCCTATGTAAAGGCTCCACCACGGGTTGCAGTGAGCCCAGCTCACAACACTGACACCACGAGTGACAGTGATTCATGGTCTCAGGCCCTGGAGGCGGCCCTGACACCGTCTTGGCTCACTCAGGACCTACGACAAAGTATAGGTTTCCCAGATCACCCATTCCCATGACCCCTGACCCTACTTCAGCTCCTCACTTCCTGTGGACCTGAGTAGGCTCCTTCCAGGGCTGTGCCTGGGATAAGGCTCACCTGGCACTTAAGGACACAATGCGGAATGGCAATAGCTCCAACGAGCAGACAATTCACGGTCCTGAGGTCTTCCGGGGGCACAGGGGTGAGGATATGGTACAGCCGCTTCTCCATGTCAATGCCCCTACAGATGCCTTCAAGACATGCGCACAACACAAAAATCACCCTTTTGGAAAACATCAAACCTCTCCACCTTTAGAAACTGCAGAATGGTTTTGAACATAAGTCTTGATTTCAACTCTGTTTTGTTTTGAAAATACAAAGAACTGGCCGGGTGTAGTAGCTCACGCCTGTAATCACAGCACTCTGGGAGGCCGAGGAGGGTGATTGCCTGAGATCAGGACTTCAAGACGAGCTTGGGCAAGACGGTGAAACCCCATCTCTACTAAAAATACAAAAAATTAGCCAGGCGTGGTGGAGGGCACCTGTAGTCCCAGATACTCGGGAGGTTGAGACAGGAGAATAGCTTGAACCCAGGAGGCGGAGCTTGCAGTGAGCCGAGATGGCGCCACTGAACTCCAGCCTGGGTGACAGAGCGAGATTCTGTCTCAAAAAAAAAAAAAAGAAAATACAAAGAGTCAAGAGACAGAGTCCTTGAAAATTGGGACAGTTTGTACCTTCCCTGTGTTCGGCCATGAGGAACCAAAATGGTCTACATGCAAAAGTCCTAGATTGGGCCCGCTGAGGTAGCTACGCCTGTAATCCCAGCACTGTGGAGGCTGAGGCAGGTGATCGAATGAGGTCTGGAGTTTGCAACCAGCCTGGCCAACATGGTGAAACCCTGTCTCTACTAAAATTTCAAGTATCAGCTGGGCATGGTGGCGTGCACCTATAATTCCCAGCTACTCGGGAGTCCAAGACACAAGAATCACTTGAACCCGGGAGGCAGAGGTTGCAGTGAGTCCAAATAGACAGAGAGAGACTTTGTCTCAAAAAAAAAAAAAAAAAAAAACAAAACACACAGCCTGTGCGCAGTGGCTCACGTCTGTAATCCCAGCACTTTGGGAGGCCAAGGTGGGCGGATCACAAGGTCAGGAGTTCAAGACCAGGCTGATCAACATGGTGAAATCCCATCTCTACTAAAAATACAAAATTAGCTGGGCGGGGTGGCGCATGTCTGTAATCCAAGCTACTCAGGAGGCTGAGAGAGAAGAACCATTTGAACCTGGGAGGCGGAGGTTGCAGTGAGCAGAGATCACACCATTGCACTCCAGCGTGGGCAACAGAGCAAGACTCCGTCTCAAACAAACAAACAAACAAAAGTCCTAGATTGTTGGTGAGTACAGGCCAGGGGGAAAACCTGATCTTTCCCCATCACTGTTCCTCCTTTATGGTCTGTACTAAATGACACAATTTCTGTGAAAATGCTTTTGAGAAATAGTGTTGTCCAAATCTGAAATGTGCATTTAAGGACTTCACTAATTTGGGATTACTTAGCTCCAGCACCCTTCCAAAACTCCACGTTTATTGACCTCAAGAAACCAAGGCAGGTCAAGGAGGTGGGGACCCAATCCCGCTGGGCACTTCGAGCCCTGGTCCAGACCTTGGATCTGAGTGATGGGAAGTACCAGGCTGTGGCACAACTGCACGTGGGTTCAGGTCATTCCTGGCTATGGGGATAAATTTTAAGAGAGGAAGTGGAGAGTTCAGTTAAACTTTTCAGCAGATGGTGGTGGCTGACTAACATGCTGAGAAGAGGTGGAGGAAGCTGACATATTTTGAAGACAGAAGCCAACAGACAATGGGCTGAAAGTAGCAAACGAAGGCTAGGGGATGCCAAGGAGGGGCCAGGGTCTGACCTGGATGTCAGAGTGAATCTTCCAATGGACCAAGCACAAGCCTGGGGCAAGGAGGAGAGGGTGCGGGCAGGAGGGTCCTCAGGGTCCCAGGTCTGCATGCCAGTCAGACACTCAAGTGGAGATGTACACTGGCAAGGTGGGTTTGGAACGCAGATGAACAGCTGTGTTGGAAAACACTGCAGAAAGGGAACGCCTAAAGACGGATTTAGAAACCAGCAGTGACTGAGACAGGGGAGAAGTGTCGAGCAAGAAGAGGGCCAAGCCCAGGCCCTTGGGAATTCTACATTTATAGGAGCTGATAGATGAAGCAGAGAAATAGCTGCTTCCTTCCTGGCCTCCAGCCCCTAAGGCATGCGATATTAGATGAGTGGGGGTTCTCTGACCTCTGTAGCTTAGACACAGCTACAAGGTCAAGACCAGTCATCTACAGTAAAAGCAGTAGATCCTCTTCAGTAGGTTTATGGATATGTTTTACTCTCAGACTCACCAAAGCCCAAGCAGTCACAGATTGGAGTCTGGGCAAGCAGGATGGGCCCATTTGTGTATCCTCTGACGTCATCCTGGATCTTGCAAAGACCAACCCAGCTGGCGTTCACAGCATATAGTATATGGGTAGGGGCGACATCAGAGTGGGTAATCCGGAGCGCGACTGCATTGAAAGGGACCTGGAAAATGAATTTGCATCTCACTCTATTCATTGCTACTTTGAAAAACCACTTAATTTTCACAACTAGATTAACCAGCTATCTAAAGATAGGTCTGCCAAAGTGCCTACCCAAAAGTATCTTTTTTTTTTTTTTGAGATGGAGTCTCACTCTGTGGCCCAGGCTGGAGTGCAGTGGCCGGATCTC
>NW_022332513.1:0-22404 GCF_002776525.5 Piliocolobus tephrosceles | reverse complement strand
GATTGTTGGAACGACTCTTCCTCGATTTTATTTCAGTATATTTCACTCTTCGCCATAGTCCTCAATGCGCTTCGAAGTACCACTCTTTCTGTTTCCCAGGAACACTGTACAAACACTGCCTTGTGAGAAAAGAGGTATAACACCCTGAGTGGAATGCATACATCACAAAGTCTTTTCTCAAAAACCTTCTCTCCACTTTTTATCTGAAGATATCTCCTCTTTCACCGTAGGCCTGAATTTTTTCCCGAATATCCCTTTGCGTATCCGTGCATGACGGAGTTTCCAAACTGCGTAATATTAGACAAATTTTAACTATTTGAGAAGAATATATATATCTAACACAAAGCAGTTTCACAGAAATCTTCTTTCAATTTTTGTCTGAGGATATGTCCTTTTTCACAGTAGCCATCTCTATACTTCCGAATGTCTCTTGGTAGCTTCTTCTCCAAAAGGAATTCTGGAATCCTCTAGGAGAATAAAGGTGAGTGGAATGCACACGTCACAAAGCAACTCCTCAGAAACTTCTCTCCAGTTTCTATCTGAAGACGTTTCCTTTCTCAGCGTAAGCCTCAAAGCACTCCTGAATATCCCTTGGCAGATTAAACAAAAACAGTGTTATGATAGTGCTCAATGAAAAGAGAAGCTTAACTGTGTGAGCAGAACTCACGAGACACAGAAGTTTCACAGAAAGCTTCCTTCTGGTTTGTCTCTGAGATTATTTCTTTTTCAGCATATTCTAAAGAGCGTTTCAAAATGTCCTTTCTCAGATTCCACAGAAACAGTGATTTCAAACTACTTAATCCAAAGAATGATTTAACTCTATGAGATCAACACAAACTTCACAAAAGAGTTGCACAGAAAGCTTCTCTCAAATATTCGATGGAAGACATTTCTTTTCTTGACACAGGCCACCTGTTCCCACTTATTATCCCTTCGCAGATCCCTCAAACACCGACTTTCAAACTGGGAAATGTCGGGTAAGCTTTAACCCTGTGTAAAAATTGACATGTCAGAGAGCTGTTTATTCGAATGTTTCTTTCTGTTTTTTATTGGACATTTCAATTTTGCCATAGTCTTCAATGTGCTCCGAATATCCCTCTTTTGGTTTTACAGCAACTGTGTTCAAATTGTGTCATATGAGAAGAAAGTTATAACTCCCTGAGTGGAATGCACACGTCAACAACACTTTCTCAGAAAGCTTCTCTCCCGTTTTTATCTGACTATATTTCCTATTTCACTATAGGCCCAAATGAGATCCCAAATATCCCTTCGTGGATCCATCCACGAGGCAGTTTCCAAGCTGAGTAATGTAAAGAAAGCTCCACCTATGTGAGATGAATAAACATAGCAAAAGCAGATTCACAGAAAGCTGCTTTCCCGTTTTTTCTGAAGATATTTCGTTTTTCACCATAGTCCTCAAAGTGCTCCTGAAGGTCCCATCATGGATCCGTCCATGAGAATTTCCAAGCTGGGTAATGTAAAGAAAGCATTATCTATGTGAGATGATTACACATATCACAGAGTAGTTTCCTAGAAAGCTTTTTCCAGTTTTAATCTAAGGTTATTTCCCTTTTCACCATCGTCATCAACATGCTCCCGAATATCACTTGGTACCTGTTTCTCCAAAAGGGTTTCCCCGACGCTGTATGAGAAGAGAGGTATAACACTGTGAGTGGCATGCACACGTCACAAGGCAGTTCCTCGGGAAGCTTCTTTCCAGATTTGGTCTGAACATATTTCCTTTTTCATTGTAAGCCTCAAAGTGCTCCCGAAAATCTCATCACATGCTAAGGATACACAGGGTTATAAAACTGCTCAATGAAAATCACACTGTACTCCATAAAGGTGCACAATGATTATGTGTCAATTAAAAATAATAGTAAAAAAAGATTATTTCTTGACATGGAAAGATGCTTATCATTAAACAGATTACCAGGTCACCAAAATAGAAATTGTTTATATCAGGGGTCAACAATACTGGTTCTTCACAGACCAAAACCAGTATTTTCGACTTCGTGGGCCATATGATCTCTGTCACAACTACTCTGTTGTACTAGTGTACTGGGGAAGTAACCACAGATAATATGTAAACAAATGAATGTACTTGAGTTCCAAAAACACTTTATTTCTCGACAATGAAATGTGAATTTCATATGAATTTTATATGTCACCAAAAATATCCTGCTTGTAATAAATGAACTGTAAAAACAATGTTTGGGAGACATCTGGAGAATTCAGAATCCTGACTGGGTATTTTTTGCTATTAAGAAATTTTCACTAACTCTTCCTAGGTGTGATGATGATATTGTTCTTATGTTATAAAAAGGAGAAAAGCATCCTTATCTTTTAGCCACATATACTGAAGTATTTCTGGATGGAATGATATGATGTTTTGCATTTGATTTTAAATAATCTGGTGTATGTGGGTTGGAGGGAATTGGTAAGATAAGTAAAATTAAAACAAAATAGGTCAAAAAAAAAAAAGAAAAGAGGGGCTTATCTGAGTGAGAGCCATTAAGATGACACAGAGCAGTTTCACAGATAGCTTCCTTCTGCATTTTACCTGAGGATATTTCTTTTTCCAAGTTCTAAGGATCGTTCCCAAATGTCCTTCCTGAGATTCCACAAAAACAGTGATTTCAAGGTGTTCAATCCAAAGAATGGTTTATCTCTATGAGACAAATACACACATTTCAAAGCAGTTGCTCAGAATGCTTATTTGCAGGTTTCAGTGGAAGACGTTTCCTTGCTCACCACAAGCCTCCAGGCGTCACTAAATATCCCTTCACAGATATTTCAAAGACAGTGTTTCGAAAATGGGCAATATAGAGTAAGCATTAATTCAGTGAAGTGAATGCAAACATCACAGAGCAGATTCTTGGAATGCTTCTTCCTCTATTTTCTTTCAGTATATTTCACTATTCGCCATAGTCCTCAATGCGCTCTGAAATATCACTTTTTCAGTTTCACAGGCAGAGTGTTCAAACACTGCCTTGTGAGAAAAGAGGTATAACTCCCTGAGTGGAATGCATACATCACAAAGTCGTTTCTCAGAAAGCTTCTCTCCACTTTTTATCTGAAGATTTCTCCTCTTTCACCATAGGCCTGAATGTGCTCCCGAATGTCCCTTCGTGGATCCGTGCATGTCGGAGTTTTCAAACTGCATAATATAAGAAAACTTTTAACTATGCAAGAAGAATAAATATATCTAATGCAAAGCAGTTTAACAGAAATCTTGTTTCCAGTTTTTGTCTGAGGATATTTCCTTTATCACCATAGCCATCCCTATACTCCCGAATGTCTCTTGGTAGCTTTTTCTCCAAAAGGGATTCCGGAATCCTCTAGGAGAAGAAAGGTGAGTGGAATGCATACGTCATTCTGAGAGTGGAATGCACACTTCATTCTGTGAGTGCATTTCTGTGAGTGGATTGCACACGTCACAAAGCAGCTCCTCAGAAAGCTTTTCTCCAGTTTCTATCTGAAGATGTTTCCTTTTTCACCGTAAGCCTCAAAGCACCTCAGAATATATCTTCGCAGACTAAACAAAAACAGTGTTATGATCCTGCTCAATGGAAAGAGAAGCTTAACTGTGTGAGCAGAATTTACGTGTCACAGAGTAGTTTCACAGAAAGCTTCCTTCTGGTTTCTCTCTGAGGTTATTTCTTGTTCAGCATATTCTAAAGAGCATTTCCAAATATCCTTTCTCAGATTCCACAGAAACAGCGATTTCAAACTACTCAATCCAAAGAATCATTTAACTCTATGTGATGAGCACAAACTTCACAAACGGGTTGTGCAGAAAGCTTCTCTCAAGTATTCGATAGAAGACATTTCCTTGCTCCACAAAGGCCTCCGGTAGCCACTTACTATTCCTTCGCAGAACCCTCAAAGACAGACTTTCAAACTGGGAAATGTAGAGTGAGCTTTAACCCTGTTTAAAAATACACGTGTCAGAGAGCAGTTTCTTCGAGTGCTTCTTTCTGTTTTTTTATTGGACATTTCAATCTTGCCATAGTGTTCAATGTGCTCCGAATATCACTCTTTTGGTTTTACAGGAACAGTGTTCAAATTTTACCTTATAAGAAGAAAGCTCTAATACCCTGAGTGGAATGCACATGTCACCAAGCAGTTTCTCTGAAAGCTTCTCTCCCGTTTTGATCTGACTATATTTCCTATTTCACCATAGGGCCAAATTTGATCCCAAATATCCCCTCACGGATTGATCCACGAGGGAGTTTCCAAGCTGTGTAATGCAAAGAAAGCTTCTTCTATGTGAGATGAATAAACACTGCAAAGAGTAGATTCGCAGAAAGCTTCTTTCCCGTTTTTATCTGAAGATATTTCTTTTTTCACCATAGTCCACATAGTGCTCCCAAAGGTACCTTCGCGGGTACGTCCATGACAGTTGAGAAGCTGCGTAATATAAAGAAAGCATTATCTATGTGCGATGATTACACATATCACAGAGTAGTTTCCTAGAAAGCTTTTTCCATTTTTAATCTGAGGCTATTTCCCTTTTCACCATCGGCATCAACATGCTTCCAATATCACTTGGTACCTGTTTCTTCAAAGGGTTTCCCCAACACTGTATGAGAAGAGAGGTATAACACAGTGAGTGGAATGCACAGGTCGCAAGGCAGTTACTGGGAAAGCTTCGCTTCAGTTTTGGTCTGAACATATTTCCTTTCTCACTGTAAGCCTCAAAGTCCTCCCGAATATCCTGTCATACGCTAACCATACACAGGGTTAGAAAACGGCTCAATGAAAAGAGGGGCTTAACTGAGTGAGAGCCATTAAGACAACACAGAGCAGTTTCACAGAAAGCTTCCTTCCGGATTTTACCTGAAGATATTTCTTTCTCCATGTTCTTAAGATGGTTCCCACATGTCGTTCCTATGATTCCACAAAAACAGTGAATTCAAGCTGTTCAATCCAAGGAACGGTTTAATTCTACGAGACAAATTCACATATCACAAAGCAGTTGTTCAGAAAGTTTCTCTGCAGGTTTCATCGTAAGACGTTTCCTTGCTCACCACAAGCCTCCAGACGTCACTAAATATCCCTTCACAGATTCTCCATAGACAGAATTTCGAAATTGGGCAACATAGAGTAAGCATTAACTCTGTAATTTAAATGCACATATCAGAGAGCAGATTCTTGGAACGCTTCTCTCTCGATTTTATTTCAGTATATTTCACTATTCACCATAGTCCTCAATGCACTCCAAATTGTCACCTATTCGGTTTCACAGGAATGGTGTTCAAACACTGCCTTATGAGAAAAGAGGTATAAATCCCTGAGTGTAATGCATACATCACAAAGTCGTTTCTCAGAAAGCTTCTCTCCACTTTTTATCTGAAGATATCTCCTCTTTCACCATAGGTTTGAATGTGCTCCCGAATGTCCCTTCGTGGATCCGTGCATGACGGAGTTTCCAAACTGCGTAATATAAGAAAAGGTTTAACTATGCGAGATGAATAAATACATCTAACACAAAGCAGTTTCACAGAAATCTTCTTTCCAGTTTTTTCTGAGGTTATTTCCTTTTTCACCATCACCATCTGTATACTCCCGAATGTCTCTTGGTAGCTTTTTCTCCAAAAGGGATTCCAGAATCTTTTAGTAGAAGAAAGGTGAGTGGAATGCACATGTCATTCTGTGAGTGGAATGCACTCGTCATTCTGTGAGTGGAATTCTTTGAGTGGAATGCTCACATCACAAAGCAGCTCCTCAGAATGCTTCTCTCCAGTTTCTATCTGAAGATGCCTCCTTTCTCTCCATAAGCATCAAAGCACTCTTGAATATCCCTTCGCAGACTAAACAAAAACAGTGTTATGATACTGCTCAATGAAAAGAGAAGCTTAAGTGTGTAAGAGGAATTCACCTGACACAGGGCAGTTTCACAAAAAGCTTCCTTCCGGTTTCTCTCTGAGGTTAGTTCTTTTTCAGGATATTCTAAAGAGTGTTTCCAGATTTTCTTTCTCAGATTCCACAGAAACAGTGATTTCAAACTACTCAATCCAAGGAATGATTTAACTCTATGAGATGAGCATAAACTTCATGAAAGAGTTGCACAGAAAACTTCTCTCAAATATTCGACACAAGACATTTCCTGGCTCGATGCAGGCCTCCGGTTGCCAATTACTATTTCTTTTAAGAACCCTCAAAGACCGACTTTCAAACTGGGAAATATAGAGTGAGCTTTAACCCTGTTTAAAAATGCTCGTGTCAGAAAGCAGTTTCTTCGAGTGCTTTTTTTCTGTTTTTTATTGGACATTTCAATTTTGCCATAGTGTTCAATGTGCTCCGAATATCACTCTTTTGGTTTTACAAGAACAGTGTTCAAATTTTGCCTTATGAGAAGAAAGCTATAACTCCCTGAGTGGAATGCACTCATCACCAAGCAGTTTCTCTGAAAGCTTCTCTCCCGTTTTGATGTGACTACATTTCCTGTTTCACCATAGGCCCGAACGTGTTCCCAGATATCACTTCGCTGATCCATCCACGAGGGAGATTCCAAGCTGTGTAATGCAAAGAAAGCTTCATCTATATGAGATGAAGAGACATAGCTAAAAGCAGATTCACAGAAAGCTTCTTTCCCGTTTTTATCTGAAGATATTTCATTTTTCACCATAGTCAACAAAGTGCTCCTGAAAGTACCTTTTGTGGATGCGTCCATGATAGTTGAGAAGCTGCGTAATGTGAAGAAAGCATTATCTATGTGAGATGATTACACATGTCACAGATTAGATTCCTAGAAAGCTTTTACCAGTTTTAATCTGAGGCTATTACCGTTATCACCATCGGCATCAACGTGCTGCTGAATATCACTTGGTACCTGTTTCCCCAAGAGGGTTTCCCCGACGCTGTATGAGAAGAGAAGTATGACACTGTGAGTGGAATGCACAGGTCACAAGGCAGTTCCTCGGAAAAATTCTCTCCAGTTTTGGTCTCAACATATTGCCTTTCTCACTGTAATCCTCAAAGTGCTCCCAAATATCCCGTCACACGCTAAGCATACACAGGGTTAGAAAACTGCACAGTGAAAAGAGGGGCTTAACTGAGTGAGAGCCATTAAGACGACACAACCAGCTTCACAGAAAGCTTCCTTCTGATTTTAACATGAGGATATTTCTTTCTCCATGTTCAGAAGATGGTTCCCACATGTCCTTCCTCAGATTTCACAAAAGCAGTGATTTTAAGCTGTTCAATCCAAAGAACAGTTTAACTCCATGAGACAAATTCACATATCGCAAAGCAGTTGTTCAGAAAGTTTCTCTGCAGGTTTCATCAAAAGATGTTTCCTTGCTCACCACAAGCTACCGGGCGTCACTAAATATCCCTTCACAGATTCTCCAAAGACAGAGCTTCGAAATTGGGGAACATAGAGTAAGCATTATCTCTGTGAAGTGAATGCACATATCAGAGAGCAGATTCTTGGAACGCTTCTTCCACAATTTTATTTCAGTACATTTCACTATTCGCCATAGTCCTCAATGCACTCCGAAATATCACCTTTTCAATTTCACAGGAATGGTGTTTAAATACTGACTTGTGAGCAAAAATGTATAACTACCTGAGTGGAATGCATACATCACAAAGTCGTTTCTCAGAAAGCTTCTACCCACTTTTTATCTCAAAATATCTCTTCTTTCACCATAGGCCTGAATGTGCTCCTGAATGTCCCTTCAAGTATACGTGCATGATGGAGTTTCAAAACTGCGTAATAGAAGAAAAGTTTTAACTATGTGAAATGAATAAATATATCTAACATAAAGCAGTCTCACAGAAATCTTCTTTCCAATTTTTGTCTGAGGATATTTCCTTTTTCACCATAGCCATCCCTATACTCCCGAATGTCCTTTGGTAGCTTTTCCTCCAAAAGGGATTCCGGAATCCTCTAGGAGAAGAAAGGTGAGTGGAAAGCACATGTCATTCTGTGAGTGGAATGCACACGTCATTCTGTGAGTGGAATTCTGTGAGTGTAATGCACACATCACAAAGAAGCTCCTCAGAAAGCTTCCCTCCAGTTTCTATCTGAAGACGTTTCCTTTCCTACCATAGGCCTCAACTGCTCCTGAATATCCCTTCACAGACTAAACAAAAACAGTGTTATGATACTGCTCAATGAAAAGAGAAGCTAAACTGTGTGAGTGCAATTCAGTTGACACAGACCTGTTTCACAGAAAGCTTCCTTCTGGTTTCTATCTGAGGTTATTTCCTTTTCAGGATATTCTAAAGAGAGTTTCCAGATGTCCTTTCTCAGATTCCACAGAAACAGTGATTTCAAACTACTCATTCCAAAGAATGATTTAACTCTATGAGATGAGCACAAACTTCACAAAAGAGTTGCACAGAAAACTTCTCTCAAATATTCGATGGAAGACATTTCCTTGCTCAACACAGGCCTCCGATTGCCACTTAGTATCCCTTCACAGAAGCTGCAAAGACCGACTTTCAAAGTGGGAAATGTAGAGTAAGCTTTCTCCCTGTGTAAAAGTCCACCTGTCAGAGAGCAGTTTCTTCGGTGCTTCTTTCTGTTTTTTATTGGATATTTCAATTTTGCCATAGTCTTCAATGTGCTCCAAATATCACTCTTTTGGTTTTACAGGGATGGTGTTCAAATTGTGCATTATGAGAGGAAAGCTATAACTCCCTGAGTGGAATCAACACGTCACCAAGCAGTTTCTCAGAGAGCGTCTCTCCCGTTTTGATCTGACTATATTTCCTGTTTCACTATAGGCCTGAATGTCATCCCAAATATCCTTCGCAGATCCATCCACGAGGGAGATTCCAAGCTGTGTATTGTAAAGAAAGCTTCATCTATGTGAGATGAATAAACAGCAAAAATCAAATTCACAGAAAGCTTCTTTCCTGTCTTTATCTGAAGATATTTCGTTTTTCAACATTGTCCACAAAGTGCTCCCAAAGGTCCCTTCTTGTATCCGTCCATGATAGTTTCCAAGATGTGTAATGTAAAGAAAGCATTATCTGTGTGAGATGATTACACATGTCACAGAATAGTTTCCTAGAAAGACTTTTATAGTTTTAGTCTGAGGCTATTTCCCTTTTCACCTTCGGCATCAACATGCTCCTGAATATCACTTGGTACCTGTTCCTCCAAAAGAGTTTCCCCGATGCTGTATGAGAAGAGATGTATAACATTCTGACTAGAAAGCAAATGTGACAAAGCAGTTCCTCGGTAATATTCTCTGCAGTTTTGGTCTGAACATGTTTCCTTTTACACTGTAAGCCTCTCAGTGCTTCCAAATACCGCATCACACGCTAACATAAACAGGGATATAAAACTGCTCAATGAAAAGAATGGTTTAACTGAGTGAGAGGAATTAAGATGACACAAAGCAGTTTCACTGAAAGCTACCTTTTGGATTTTACTTGAGGATACTTCTTTCTCCATATTCTAGGTATTGTTTACAAAGGTTCTTACTCAGATTTCACAAAAACAGTGATTTCAAGCTGCTCAATCCAAAGAATGGTTTAAATCCATGAGACAAATACACACATCGCAAAGCAGTTGCTCAGACAGTTTCTCTAGAGTTTTCATCGCAAGACGTTTCCTTGCTCGCAACAAGCCTCTGGGAATCAGTAAATATCCCTTCACAGATACTTCAAAGACAGCGTTTCGTAACTGGGCAATATAGAGTAAGCATTAACTCTGTGAAGTGAATGCACATATCAGAGAGCAGATTCTTGGAACGCTTCTTTCTCGATTTTATTTCAGTATATTTAACTCTTTGCCATAGTCCTCAATGCACTCCGAAATATCACTTTTTTGGTTTCACAGGAACAGTGTTCAAACACTGCCTTGTGAGAAAAGAGGTATAACACCCTGAATGGAATGCATACATCACAAAGTAGTTTCTCAGAAAGCTCCTATCCACTTTTTATCTGAAGATATCTCCTCTTTCACTGTAGGCCTGAATGTGCTCCCGAATGTCACTTCCCGATTCCGTTCATGACAGAGTTTCCAAGGTGTATAATATATGACAAGATTTACCTATGTGAGATGAATAAAAATATCTAAAACAAAGCGGTTTCACAGAAATCTTCTTTCCAGTTTTTGTCTGAGGATATTTACTTTTTCACCATAGCCGTCCCTGTACTCCCGAATATCCCTTTGTAGCTTTTTCTCCAAAAGGGATTCCGGAATCCTCTAGGAGGAGAAAGGTATATTTCTGTGAGTGGAATGCACACGTCACAAAGCAACTCCTCAGAAAGCTTCTCTCCAGTATCTATCTGAAGATGTTTCCTTTCTCACTGTAAGCCTCAAAGTGCTCTTGAATATCCCTTCGCCAACTAAACAAAAACAGTGTTATGATACTGCTCAATGAAAAGAGAAGCTAAACTGTGTGAGGGGAATTCACGTGACAAAGAGCAGTTTCACAGAAAGCTTCCTTCTGGTTTCTCTCTGATGTTATTTATTTTTCTGGATATTCTATAGAGTGTTTCAAAATGTCCATTCTCAGATTCCACAGAAACAGTGATGTCACACTTTTCAATCCAAAGAATGATTTAACTCTATGAGATGAATACAAACATCAAAAAAGAGTTGCGCAGAAAGCTTCTCTCCAATTTTCGATGGAAGACATTTCCTTGCTCAACACATGCCTCCGGTTTCCACTTACCATCCATTCGCAGAACCCTCAAAGATCGACTTTCAAACTGGGAAATGTAGAGTAAGTTTTAATCCTGTGAAAAGAATGTACATATCAGAGAGCAGTTTCTTCGAGTCCTCCTTTCTACTTTTTAATGTACTACGGTTCACTTTTTGGCAAAATCTACAAGGTGCTCCAAATATCACTCTTTTGGTTTTACAGGAACAGTGTTCAAACTGTGCCTAATGAGAAGAAAGTTGTAACACCCTGAGTGGAATGCACACGTCACCAATCAGTTTCTCAGAAAACTTCTCTTCAGTTTTCTTCTGACTATATTTCCTATTTCACCATAGGCCTGAAAGTGGTTTCAAACATACATTTGTGGATCCATCCACGAGGGAGTTTCAAAGCTGTATAATGTAAGGAAAGCTTCATCTACATGAGATGAACAAACATAGCAAAAAGCAGATTCACAGAAAGCTTCTTTCCAGTTTTTATCTGAAGATATTTCCTTTTTCATGATAGTCTTGAATGTGCTCCCGAAGGTCCCTTTGTTTATCTGTCTATGACAGTTTCCAAGCTGCGTAATATAAAGAAAGATTTATCTATGTGAGATGATTACACATACCACAGAGTAGTTTCCTAGAAAGCTTCTTTCCATTTTTTGTCTGAGGCTATTTCCCTTTTCACCATCGGCATCAACATGCTCCCGAATATCACTTGGTACCTGTTTCTCCAAAAGGGTTTCCCCGATGCTTTATGAGAACAGAGGTATAACACTGTAAGTGTAATGCACACGTCACAAAGCAGTTCCTCGCAAAGCTTCTCTCCAGTTTTCGTCCGAACATATTTCTTTTTTCACCATAAGCCTCAAAGTGCTCCCGAATATTCCATCACACACTAAATATACACAGGGTTCGAAAACTGCTCGATGAAAAGAGAGACTTAACTGAGCAAGAGGAATTAAGATGACACAGAGCAGTTTCAAAGAAAGCTTCCTACTGGATATTTCTTCAGGATATTTCTTTCTCCGTAATCTAAGGATCGTTCCCAAAAGTCCTTCCTCAGATTCCCCAAAAACAGTGATTTCAATCTGCTCAATCAAAAGGATGGTGTGCCTCTATGAGACGAATACACACATTGCAAAGCAGTTGCTCAGAAAGTTTCTCTGCAGGTTTCATTGGAAGACATTTCCTTGCTCACCACAAGCCTCCGGGCATCACTAAATATCCCTTCACATATCCTTTAAAGACAGAGTGTCAAAACTGGGCAACATGGAGTAAGGATTAATTCTGTGAAGTGAATGCACATATCAGAGAGCAGATTCTTGGAATGCTTTTTCCGCGATTTAATTGAGTATATTTCACTATTCGCCATAGTTCTTAGTGCGCTCCGAAATATCACTTTTTCTGTTTCACAGGAACAGTGTTCAAACGCTGCCTTGTGAGAAAAGAGGTCTAACTCCCTGAGTCGAATGCATACATCACAAAGCAGTTTCTCCGAAAGCTTCTATCCAGTTTTATATGAAGATATCTCCTCTTTCACAGTAGGCCTGAATGTGCTCCCGAATGTCCCTTTGCAGATCCGTGCATGATGGAGTTTCCAAACCGCCTTATAAAAGAAGAGGTTTTACTATGCAAGATGAATAAATATATCTAACACGAAGCAGTTTCACGGAAATCTTTTTCCAGTTTGGGTCTGGGGATATTTCTTTTTTCATTATATCCCTCCCTATACACCTGAATGTCCCTTGGGAGCTTTTTCTCCAAAAGGGATTTCAGAATCCTCTAGGAGAAAAAAGGTATATTTCTGTGAGGGCAATGCAAACGTCACAAAGCAGCTCCCCAGAAAGCTTCTATTCAGTCTCTATCTGAAGACGTTTCATTTCTCACCATCAGCCTCAAAGCGCTCCTGAATATCCCTCACAGAATAAACAAAACCAGTGTTATGACACCACTGAATGAAAGAGAATCTTAACTGTGTGAGCGAAATTCACGTGACACAGAGCAGTTTCACAGAAAGCTTCCTTCTGGTTTCTCTTTGAGGTTATTTCTTTTTCAGGATATTCTAAAGAGCGTTTCCAAATGTCCTTTCTCAGATTCCACAGAAACAGTGATTTCAGACTGCTCAATACAAAGAATGATTTAACTCTATGAGATGAATACAAACATCACAAAAGAGTTGCGCAGAAAGCTTCTCTGCAATTTTTATGGAAGTCTTTTCCTTGCCTCACACAGGCCTCTGGTTGTGACTTACTATCCCTTCGCAGAACCCTGAAAGACAGACTTTCAAACTGGGAAATATAGAGTAGCTTTAACTCTGTGAAAAGAATGGAAATTTCAGAGAGCAGTTTCTTCGAGTGCTTCTTTCTCTTTATTGGACGGCGTTTCACTTTTTGCCATAATCTTCAATGTGCTCCGAATATCACTCGTTTGCTTTTACTGGAACAGTGTTCAAACTGTGCCTCATGAGAAGAAAGTTACAACTCTCTGAGTGTAATGCACACATCATGAAGCAGTTTCTCAGAAAGCTTCCCTCCATTTTTTATCTGACTATAGTTCCTATTTCACCATAGGCCTGAATGTGATCCCAAATATCTCTTCGCGGATCCATCCATGAGGAAGTTTCCAAACTGTGTAACGTAAAGAAAGCTTCATCTATGTGAGGTGAATAAACATAGCAAAAAGCAGATTCACAGAAAGCTTCTTTCCAGTTTTTATATGAAGATATTTCCTTTTTCACCATAGTCCTGAATCTGCTCCCGAATGTCCCTTCGTGGATCCGTCCATGAAAATTTTCAAGCTGCGTAATGTAAAGAAAGCTTTATCTATGTGAGGTGATTACACATACCGCAGAGTCGTTTCCTAGGAAGCTACTTTCCAGTTTTTGTCTAAGGCTATTTCCCTTTTCACCATCAGCATTAACATGCTCTTCAATATCACTTGGTACCTGTTTCTCCAAAAGGGTTTTCCCGATGCTGCATGAGGAGAGGGGTATAACACTGTGAGTGGAATGCAGACGTCACCATGCAGATCCTCGGAAAGCTTCTCTAGAGTTTCATTCTGAGCATATTTCCTTTTTCACCGTAAGCCTCAAAGTGCTCCTGAATATCCCATCACACGCTAAATATACACAGGGTGAGAAAACTGCTCAATGAAAAGAGAGACTTACCTGAGGGAGAGGAATTAAGACGACACAGAGCAGTTACACAGAAGCTTCCTTCTGGATTTTACCTGAGGATATATCTTTCTCCATATTCTATGTATTGTACCCAAGTGTCCTTCCTCAGATTCCACAAAAACAGTGATTTCAATCTGCTCAATCAAAAGAATGGTTGAACTCTATAAGACGAATACACACATTGCAAAGCAGTTGCTCAGAATGTTTCTCTGCAGGTTTCATCGGAAGACGTTTCCTTGCTCACCAGAACCATCAAGATGTCACTAAATATCCTTACACAGATTCTTCGAAGAGAGAGTTTTGAATCTGGGCAAAACAAGGCAAGCATTAACTCTGTGAAGTGAATGCACATATCAGAGAGCAGGTTCTTGGAACACCTATTCCTCGATTTTATTTCAGTATATTTCCCTATTCGCCATAGTCCACATTCCACTCCGAAATATCACTTTTTCCATTTCACAGGAATAGTGTTCAAGTGCTACCTTGTGAGAAATGAGGTATAACTCCCTGAGTGTAAAGCATACATCACAAAGGAGTTTCTCAGAAAGCTTCTATCCAGTTTTTATCTGAGGATATCTCCTCTTTCATCGTAGTCCTGAATGTGCTCCCGAATGTCCCTTCGCAGATCCGTGCATGATGGAATTTCCAAAATGTGTAATATAAGAAAAGTTTTAACTATGCGAGATGAATAAATATATCTAACACAAAGCAGTTTCACAGATATCTTCTTTTCAGTTTTTGGCTGAGGATATTTACTTTTTTCCATAGCCCTCCATATACACATGAATGCCTCTTGGTAGCTCTTTCTCCAAAAGGGATTCCAGAATCCTCTAGGAGAAGAAAGGTATATTTCTGTGAGTCACATGCACACGTCACAAAGCAGCTCCTCAGAAAGCTTCTCTCCAGTTTCTATCGAAAGATGTTTCCTTTCTCACCATATGCCTCAAAGTGCTCCAGCATATCCCTTCGCAGACTAAACAAAAACAGTGTTAAAATACTGCTCAATGAAAAGAGAAGCTTGACTGTGTGAGTGGAATTCATGTGACACAGAGCAGTCTCACAGAAAGCTTCCTTCTCGTTTTTCTCAGAGGTTATTTCTTTTTTGGGATATTCTAAAGAGCGTTTCCAAATGTCCTTTCTCAGACTCCACAGAAACAGTGATTTTAAACTGATGAATCCAAAGAATGACTTAACTCTATGATATGAATACAAACATCACAAAGGAGTTGCGCAGAAATCTTCTCTCCAATTTTGGAAGGAAGACATTTCCTTGTTCGACACAGACCTCCGGTTTCCACTTACTATCCCTTCGCCGAACCCTCAGAGACAGACTTTCAAACTGGGAAATGTAGAGTACGATTTAACCATGTGAATAGAATGGACTTGTCAGAGAGCAGTTTCTTCGAGTCCTTCTTTCTGTTTTTTATTGGGCGACATTTCGCTTTTTTCCATAGTCTTCAATGTGCTCCGAATATCACTTTTTAATTTCACAGGAACATTGTTCAAACTGTGCCTTATGAGAAGAAAGTTATACCGCTCTGAATGTAATGCAGACAACACCAACCAGTTTCTCTGAAAGCTTCTCTTCAGTTTTTATCTGACTATATTTCCTATTTTCCCATAGGCCCATATGTCATCGGAAATATCCCTTCGCAGATCTATCCACAAGGGAGTTTCCAAGCTGCGTAATATAAAGAAAGCTTCATCTATATGAGGTGAATAAACATAGCAAAAAGGAGATTCACAGAAAGCTTCTTTCCAGTTTTTATCTGAAGATAATTCTTTTTTCACCATAGTCCTGAATCTGCTCCTGAATATCCTTTCATGGATCCGTCCATGACCATTTCCAACCTGCATAAAGTAACGAAAGCTTTGTCTACGTGAGATGATTACACATATCACAGAGTAGTTTCCTAGAAAGCTTCTTTCCAGGTTTTGTCTGAGCCTATTTCCCTTTTCACCATCGGCATCAACATGCTGCTGAATATCACTTGGTACCTGTTCCTCCAAAATGGTTTCTCCGACACTGTATGAGAAGAGAGGTATAACAAACACTCTGACTGAAATGCACGTGAGACATAGCACTTCCTCGAAAGCTTCTCTCCAGTTTTGGTCTGAACATATTTCTTTTTTCACCGTAAGCCTCAAAGTGCTCCCGCATATCGCATCACACACTAAACATACACAGGGTTATAAAACTGCTCAATGAAAAGAGAGGCTTAACTGAGTGAGAGGAATTAAGACGACACTGAGCAGTTTCACAGAAAGCTACCTTTCGGATTTTACCTGAGGATGCTTCTTTCTCCATATTGTAGGTATCGTTCCCAAAGGTCCTTCCTCAGATTTCACAAAAACAGTGATTTCAAGCTGTTCTATCCAAAGAACGGTTTAACTCTATGAGGTTAATACACACATTGCAGAGCAGTTACTCAGAAAGTTTCTCTGCGGGTTTCGTCGGAGGACATTTCCTTGCTCACAAGCCTCCGGGTATCACTAACTATCCCTTCACAGATTCTTCAAAGACAGAGTTTTGAAACTGGGCAACATAGAGTAAGCATTAACTCTGTGAAGTGAATGCACATATCAGAGAGCAGATTATTGGAAGGCTTCTTCCTAGATTTTATTTCAGTGTATTTCACTATTCGCCATAGTCCTCAATGCGCTTCGAAATATCACTTTTTTGGTTTCACAGGAATAGTGTTCAAACACTGCCTTGTGAGAAAAGAGGTTTAACTCCCTGAGTGGAATGCATACATCACAATGTCGTTTCTCAGAAAGCTTCTCTCCACTTTTTATTTGAAGATATCCCCTCTTTCCCCGTAGCCCTGAATGTGCTCCCTAATGTTCCTTTCCAGAACCATTCATGACGGAGTTTCCAAACTGCGTAACTTGAGAAAAGTTTTAACTATGCGAGATGAATAAATACATCTAACACAAAGCAGTTTCACAGAAATCTTCTCTCCAGTTATTGTCTGAGGATATTTCCTTTTTCACC
Organism: Piliocolobus tephrosceles; assembly: GCF_002776525.5. Lineage (NCBI taxonomy): Eukaryota > Metazoa > Chordata > Mammalia > Primates > Cercopithecidae > Piliocolobus > Piliocolobus tephrosceles. Next base: position 5,613 of record NW_022332513.1, on the reverse strand, counting down.
AGAGCCATCCCTATACTCCCGAATGTCTTTTGGTATCTTTTTCTCCAAAACGGATTCCGAAATTCTCTAGGAGATGAAAGGTGAGTGGAATGCACAGATCATTCTGTGAGTGGAATGCACAGGTGATTCTGTGAGTGGAATTCTGTAACTGAAATGCACAAGTCACAAGGCAGCTCCTCAGAAAGCTTCTCTGCAGGTTCTATGTGAAGACGTTTCCTTTCTCACCGTAAGCCCCAAACCACTCCTGATTATCCCTTCGCAGACTAAACAAAAGCAGTGTTATGATACTGCTTAATGAAAAGAGAAGCTTAACTGTGTGAGCGGAATTCACGTGACACAGAGCAGTTTCACAGAGAGGTTCCTTCTGGTTTCTCTCTGAGGTTATTTTTTTCCAGGGAATTCTAAAGAGTGTTTCCAAATGTCCTTTCTCAGATTCCACAGAAGCAATGACTTCAAACTACTCAATCCAAACAATGATTTAACTCTATGAGATGAACACAAACCTCACAAAAGAGTTGCACAGAAAGCTTCTCTCAAATATTCGATGGAAGACATTTCCTTGCTGGACACAGGCCTCCAGTTCACACTTATTATCCCTTCACAGAACCCTCAAAGACCGACTTTCAAACTGGAAAATGTAGAGTAAGCATTAACCCTGTGAAAAGAATAGATATGTCAGAGAACATTTCTTCGAGTGCTTCTTTCTCTTTTTTATTCGACACTTTACTTTTTGCCATAGTCTTCAATGTCCTCGGAATATCTCTCTTTTCGTTTTCCAGGAACAGTGTTCAAATGGTGGCTTATGAGAAGGAAGTTACAACTCTCTGAGTGGAATGCACACATCACCAAGCAGTTTGTCAGAAAGCTTCTCTCCAGTTTTTATCTGGCTATATTTCCTATTTCACCATAGGCCTGAATATGATCCCAAATATCCCTTCACGGATCCATCCAAGAGGGAGTTTCCAAGCTGCATAATGTAAAGAAAGCTTCATATCTGTGAGATGAATAAATGTAGCAAAAAGCAAATACACAGAAATCTTCTTTCCAGTTTTTATCTGAAGAGATTTCCTTTTCCACCACAGTACTGAATATGCTCCTGAAGGTCCCTTCCTGGATCCGTCCATGAGAGTTTCCAAGTTTCGTAATGTAAAGAAAGCTCTATCTATGCGAGTTGATTACACATATCAAGAGTAGTTTCCTAGAAAGCTTCTTTCCAGTTTTTCTCTGAGGCTATTTCCCTTTTCACCATCGGCATCAACATGCACCCGAATATCACTTGGTACCTGTTCCTCCAAATGAGTTTCCCCGAAGCTGTATGAGAGGAGAGGTATAACACTCTGACTAGAATGCACATGAGACACAGCAGTTCCTCGGAAAGCTTCTCTCCAGTTTCGGTCTGAACATATTTCCTTTTTCACCGTAAGCTTCAAAGTGCTCCCAAATATCGCATCACATGCTAAACATACACAAGGTTATAAAATTGCTCAATGAAAAGAGATGCCTAACTGAGTGAGAGGAAATAAGATGACACAGAGCAGTTTCACAGAAAGCTACCTTTTGGATTTTACCTAAGGATATTTCTTTCTCCATATTCTAGGAATCGATCCCAATGTCCTTTCTCAGATTTCACAAAAACAGTGGTTTCAAGCCGTTCACTCCAAAGAATGGCTTAACTCTATGTGACGAAAACACAAATCGCATAGCCGTCGCTCAGAAAGTTTCCTTGCAGGTTTCATCGGAAGACGTTTCCTTGCTCATCACAAGCCTCCAGGTGCCACTAAATATCCCTTCACAGATTCTTCAAATACAGAGTTTCGAAACTGGGCAACATAGAGTAAGCATTAACTCTGTGAAGTGAATGCACATATCAGAGAGCAGATTCTTGGAATGCTTCTTCCTCGATTTTACTTCAGTATATTTCACTATTTGCCATAGTCCTCAATGCTCTCCCAAATATCACTTTTTTGGTCTCACAGGAACACTGTTCAAACACTGCCTTGTGAGAAAAGTAGTATAACTCCCTGAGTGGAATGCATACATCACAAAGTCGTTTCTCAGAAAGCTTCAATCCATTTTTATCTGAAGTTATCTCCTCTTTCACCGTAGGCCTGAATGTGCTCCCGTAAGTCTCTTCGAGGATCCATGCATGACGGAGATTCCAAATGCGTAATATAAGAAAAGTTTTAACTATGTATGCGAGATGAGTAAATATATCTTACACAAAGCAGTTTCACAGATATCTTCTTTCCAGTTTTTGTTTTAGGATACTTCCTTTTTCACCATAGCCATCCCTATACTCCTGACTGTTGCTTGGTATCTTTTTCTCCAAAAGGGATTCCGAAATCCTCTAGGAGAAGAAAGGTGAGTGGAATGCACACATCATTCTGTGAATGGAATTCTGTGAGTGGAATGCAGACGACACAAAGCAGCTCCTCCAAAAGCTTCTCTCCTGTTTCTATGTCAAGACGTTTCCTTTCTCACTGTAAGCCACAAAGTACTCCTGAATATTCCTTCGCAGACTAAACAAAAACAGTATTATGATACTGCTCAATGAAAAGAGAAACTTAACTACGTGAGCGGAATTCACGTGACTCAGAGCAGTTTCACAGAAAGCTTCCTTCCAGTTTCTCTCTGAGGTTATTTCTTTTTCACGATATTCTAAAGAGCGTTTCCAAATGTCCTCTCTCAGATTCCACAGAAACAGTGATTTCAAACTACTCAATCCAAAGAACGATTTAACTCTATGAGATGAGTGCAAACTTCACAAACGGTTGAGCAGAAAGCTTCTCTCAATATTCAATGGAAGACATTTCCTTGCTCAACACAGGGCTCCGGTTGTCACTTACTATCACTTCGCAGAACCCTCAAAGACCGACTTTCAAACTGGGGAATGTAGGGTAAGCTTTATCAATGTGTGAAAATGGACATGTCCGAGAGCAATTTCTTCGAGTGCTTCTTTCTGTTTTTTATTGCATATTTCAATTTTGCCATAGTCTTCAATGTGCTCCGAATATCACTCTTTTGGTTTTACATGACAGTGTACAAATTGTGTCTCATGAGAAGAAAGTTGTAACTCCCTGAGTGGAATGCACACGTCACCAAGCAGTTTCTTAGAAAGCTTCTCTCCACTTTTGATCTGACTATGTTTCCTATTTCACTAAAGGCCCGAATATGATCCCGAATATCCCTTCGTGCTTCCATCCATAAGGCAGTTTCCAAGCTGAGTAATGTAAAGAAAGCTTCATCTATGTGAGACGAATAAACATAGCAAAAATCAGATTCACAGAAAGCTTCTTTCACGCTTTTATCTGCAGATATTTCGTTTTTCACCATAGTTCTGAATGTGTTCCCTAAGGTCCCTTCATGGATCCACCCATGACAGTTTCCAAGCTGCATAATGTAAAAAAAAACATTATCGCTGTGACATGATTACACATACCACAGAGTAGTTTCCTAGAAAACTTTTTCCAGTTTTAATCTGAGGCTATTTCTTTTTACACCATCGGCATCAAAATGCTCCCGAATATCACTTGGTACCTGTTTCCCCAAAAGGGTTTCTCCGACACTGTATGAGAAGATAGGTATACTACTGTTAGTGGAATGCACACATCACAAGGCAGTTCCTGGGAAAGCTTCTCTCCAGTTTTGTTCTGAACATATTCCTTTTTTCACCGTAATCCTCAAAGTGCTCCCGAATATCCCGTCACAAGCTAACCATACACAGGGTTAGAAAAATGCTTAATGAAAAGAGGGACTTAACTGAGTGAGAACCATTAAGATGAAACAGAGCAGTTTCACAGAAAGCTTCCTTCTGCATTTTACCTGAGGATATTTCTTTCTCCATTCTCTAGGGATTGTTCCCAAATGTCCTTCCTCAGATTTCACAAAAACAGTGATTTCAAGCTGCTCAATCCAAACAATGGTTTAACTCTATCAAATGAATACACACATCGCAATGACTTTGCTCAGAAAGGTTCTCTGCAGGTTTCATCGGAAGACGTTTCTTTGCTCACCACATGCCTTCGGAGGTCACTAAATATCCCTTCACAGATCCTACAAAGACAGAGTTTCAAAACAGGGCAACATAGAGTAAGCATTAACTCTTTGAAGTGAATGCACATATCGGAGAGCAGATTCTTGGAACGCTTCTTCCTCGATTTTATTTCAGTATAATTCACTATATGCCATAGTCCTCAAAGCACTCTGAAATATCACTTTTTGGGTTTCACAGTAACAGTGTTCAAACAGCGCCTTGTGAGAAAAGAGTTAAAACGCCCTGAGTGTATTGCATACATCACATACTCCTTTCTTAGAAAGCTTCTCTCCACTTTTTATCTGAAGATATCTCCTCTTTCACTGTAGGCCTGAATGTGCTTCCGATTGTCCCTTTGCAGATCCGTGCATGATGGTGTTTCCAAACTGTGAAATATAAGAAAAGATTTAACTATGGGAGAAGAATTAATGTATCTAAGACAAAGCAGTTTCAGAGAAATCTTCTTTCCAGTATTTGTCTGAGGATATTTCCTTTTTCACCATAGCCATCCCTATACACCTGAATGTCTCTTGTTAGCTTTTTCTCCAAGAGGGACTCTGGAATCCTCTAGGAGAAGAAAGTTTAGTGGAATGCACATGTCATTCTGTGAGTGGAATGCTCACATCATTCTGTGAGTGGAATTCTGTGAGTGCAATGCACATGTCATAAAGCAGGTTCTCAAAATCCTCTCTGCAGTTTCTATCTGAAGACGTTTCCTTTCTCACCATAAGCCTCAAAGCAATCCTGAATATCCCTTCACAGACTAAACAAAAATAGTGTTTTGATGCTGTTCAATGAAAAGAGAAGCTTAACAGTGAAGGCAGAAATAAAGATGTTCTTTGAAACCAATGAGAACAAAGATACAACATACCAGAATTTCTGGAACACATTTAAATCAGTGTGTAGAGGGAAATTTATAGCACTAAATGCCCACAAGAGAAAGCAGGAAAGATCTAAAATTGACACTCTAACATCACAATTAAAAGAACTAGAGAAGCAAGAGCAAACACATTCAAAAGTTAGCAGAAGGCCAGAAATAACTAAGATCAGAGCAGAACTGAAGGAGATAGAGACACAAAAACCCTCCAAAAAATCAATGAATCCAGGAGTTGATTTTTTGAAAAAATCAACAAACTTGACAGACCGCTAGCAAGATTAATAAAGAAGAAAAGAGAGAGGAAACAAATAGATGCAATAAAAAATGATAAAGGGGATATCACCACCGACCCCACAGAAATACAAACTACCATCAGAGAATACTATAAACACCTCTCCACAAATCAACTAGAAAATCTAGAAGAAATGGATAATTTCCTGGACACTTACACTCTTCCAAGAAGAAACCAGGAAGAAGTTGAATCCCTGAATAGACCAATAGCAGGCTCTGAAATTGAGGCAATAATTAATAGCTTACCAACCAAAAAAAGTACAGGACCAGAAGGATTCACAGCTGAATTCTACCAGAGGTAAAAGGAGGAGATGGTACCATTCCTTCTGAAACTATTCCAATCAATAGAAAAAGAGGGAATCCTTCCTAACTCATTTTATGAGGCCAACATCATCCTGATACCAAAGCCTGG
>NW_022332512.1:0-1086 GCF_002776525.5 Piliocolobus tephrosceles | reverse complement strand
TTGCAAGTGGAGCCTTGAATGGTGATTAGATCAAGAGGGCAGAGACCTCATGAATGGGATTAGTGTCCTCATAAAAGAGACCCCTGAGAGTTTCCATGTGCAAACACAGTTAGAAGGCACCATCTATGAACCAGAAAGTGGGCTCACACCAAACACCAAATCTGCTGACTCCTTGATCTTGAACCTTCCAGCCTCCAAAACGGTAAGAAATAAATTTCTGTTGTTTATAAGCTACCCAGGCTATGGTATTGTGCTGTGGCAGCCTGAATGGGCTAAGACAGACCCCTGTGGGATGAGCCCATATATGAGGCTCTGCTGTTGGGAGATTTGGCACTTGGTGAAGACCATGTTGTTGAGCCCGTGAGTAACTTCCATTTCTGTCCTCATGGCCACATTTATCATGAGCCCACTGAGCAAGAATCGGAGTAACTGAGGAAGGAAGCTAACTCACATCCCCATATCTCCCCATAAATGGGAGAATGGGGAGGGGAAGTAGAGTGCAGAGGAGGGGAAGTAAATTGTATCAATAATTAATGCCCATAAAATAGCATTCAAGAAAGAGGGGGAAAAAGAGAAGGGAGACAGAGAGAAACCAAGAGAGTTTCTTTCTTTCTTTCTTTTTTTTTTTTTTTTTTTTTTTTTTTTTGCTGGAGCCTGGGTGACACCCAGAGTTTGGCAGAGGAAACTCTGATTGCGAGTCTGGGTGGCTGGAGTCTGCAGGGTGGGGGACCAGAGAGAAGAGAGCTGCAGAGGGAAAGAACCCTGGATATCCATAGAGGGTCCTGCTCGGGGAATTCAGCAAACTACCGATGAGCACAGGCGTGTGAGCTACCTGAGGCCAGGGAGGGGATCCCTCGAGATAGTGAAAGGTAACTTTGCTCAGTGCTCAAGCAGGATAGAGATCAGGAGCTGTCCCCACTCTCCAGGGTAGAGAAGCTCTTATTCACTTGGCAGGCATCAGCCAGGATGCCAGGAATGGTGTTACCTCTGTAGGGTGGGAAACTGAAGCCTACAGTAAGAGCTACTCTGGTCTCACGCAGCACATCTTCAAAGCAAGACTCAGCAGGGTCAAACCGTTTCCAAGTA
>NW_022332511.1:0-1082 GCF_002776525.5 Piliocolobus tephrosceles | reverse complement strand
AATTATATAAAAAGTTAAAAAAAAATAAAATAACTCAAAAAGAATACGATGAATTATTGGATATGCCAAGTTTAGATAAAATTTTATCAACTAAGACACACACTACACCCGTTACCCCCCAAATGGTACCTAATAAACAAACAAAATTTTTTAAAACTTTTAAAAAAAAAATTACTAAAAAACAAAAAGCCTACAACTTGAAAAAAAAAAGAAAAAGGAAGTCCAGCTAACTAACAGCAAAAAAAATTAAGTAATCCATTTGCAACAAAGTTTTGCAAAATGTTTGGGTTGTGTGTATGTGTAAATGTGTAGTACTTATTGTTTACGTTTTCGTTCATTTTTTTTTTTTTTAATTAAAAAAAATGAGTGTACAAGAGGATGATTAACAAAAAAAAAATTTGTACCTTCTTTAATGAAATAGTTTTTTAAAATATAGAAAAAATATATATATTTTTTTTTAAGCATAATTTATAATGGAAAATTTTATATACATTGAGAAAAAAAAGAAAAAAAAGAAAAAAAAAAAAATTTAACACAACAGTATATTGTATTAAAGGGGAAGGACATACATATATTGTATAAAATGTGCTTATCGTATAATGCTTATGTTACGATATAAACGAAGTATATTTAATAAACGAATGATATATGTGAATAAAAACGTAGAATCAAAATAAGCAAGGAATTTCATAAATAAATTATATACATATATATATGTATATGTATATGTACCTATTTGTACACACAAATGGTCACATGTTATTGCATAATTAATACAGATAAAATGTTGACAACGTTTTTAATAAAAATGGTTAAATTTTTTTAAAAATTATATTAAAAAAATAAAACACGTATTTCATAAATGGACAGGTGTTCTTAAGTACATACATATGTATGCACCGGTATATATATATAGCTCTCTGTGCAGTTATTTTTTTTGTTTTTTTGTTTTTTTGTTCTTTATTGAAGCCATTGCTATAAACCCTCATGGCCTTTTTTTGGACAAAACAATATTCGATGAATACAACTCGTCATTGTAATATTTATTAAGAAAATTAAAAAAGTTATCTTTATCAATTAAT
>NW_022332506.1:0-2755 GCF_002776525.5 Piliocolobus tephrosceles | reverse complement strand
CAATATGAAACTTAAATGTAAATGGACTAAATGCTCCAATTAAAAGACACAGACTGGCAAACTGGATAAAGAGTCAAGACCCATCAGTCTGCTGTCTTCAGGAGACCCATCTCACATGCAGAGACATACATAGGCTCAAAATAAAGGGATGGAGGAAGATCTACCAAGCAAATGGAGAACAAAAAAAAGCAGGGGTTGCAATCCTAGTCTCTGATAAAACAGACTTTAAACCATCAAAGATCAAAAGAGACAAAGAAGGCCATTACATAATGGTAAAGGGATCAATCCAACAGGAAGAGCTAACTATCATAAATATTTATGCACCCAATAGAGGAGCACCCAGATTCCTAAAGCAAGTCCTTAGAGACTTACAAAGAGACTTAGACTCCCATACAATAATAATGGGAGACTTCAACACTCCACTGTCAACATTAGACAGATCAACGAGACAGAAAGTTAAAAAGGATATCCAGGAATTGAATTCATCTCTGCACCAAGCGGACCTAATAGACATCTATAGAACTCTCCACCCCAAGTCAACATAATATACATTCTTCTCAGCACCACATCACACTAATTCCAAAATTGACCACATAATTGGAAGTAAAGCACTCCTCAGCAAATGTAAAAGAACAGAAATTATAACAAACTGTCTCTCTGACCACAGTGCAATCAAACTAGAACTCAGGACTAAGAAACTCAATCAAAACCGCTCAACTACATGGAAACTGAACAACCTGCTTCTGAATGACTACTGGGTACATAACGAAACGAAAGCAGAAAGAAAGATGTTCTTTGAAACCAATGAGAACAAAGATACAACATACCAGAATCTCTGGGACATATTTAAAGCAGTGTGTAGAGGCAAATTTATAGCACTAAGTGCCCACAAGAGAAAGCAGGAAAGATCTAAAATTGACACTCTAACATCACAATTAAACGAACTAGAGAGGAAGAGCAAACACATTCAAAAGCTAGCAGAAGGCAAGAAATAACTAAGATCAGAGCAGAACTGAAGGAGATAGAGACAGAAAAAACGCTCCAAAAAATCAATGAATCCAGGAGTTGATTTTTTGAAAAGATCAACAAAATTGACAGACCGCTAGCAAGGCTATTAAAGAAGAAAAGAGAGAGGAATCAAATAGACGCAATAAAAAATGATAAAGGGGATATCACCACCGACCCCACAGAAATACAAACTACCATCAGAGAATACTATAAACACTTCTAAGCAAATCAACTAGAAAATCGAGAAGAAATGAATAATTTCCTGGACACTTACACTCTCCCAAGACTAAACCAGGAAGAAGTTGAATCCCTGAATAGACCAATAGGAGGCTCTGAAATTGAGGCAACAATTAATAGCCTACCCACCAAAACAAGCCCAGGACCAGATGGATTCACAGCTGAATTCTACCAGAGGTACAAGGAGGAGCTGGTACCATTCCTTCTGAAACTATTCCAATCAATAGAAAAAGAGGGAATCCTCCCTAACTCATTTTATGAGGCCAACATCATCCTGATTCCAAAGCCTGGCATAGACACAACAAAAAAGAGAATTTTAGACGAATCTCCCTGATGAACATCGATGCAAAAATCCTCAATAAAATACTGGCAAAACGGGTTCAGCAGCACATCAAAAAGCTTATCCACCATGATCAAGTGGGCTTCATCCCTGGGATGCAAGGCGGGTTCAACATTCGCAAATCAATAAACGTAATCCAGCATATCAACAGAACCAAAGACAAGAACCACGTGATTATCTCAATAGATGCAGAAAAGGCTTTGACAAAATTCCACAGCCCTTCATGCTAAAAACACTCACCAAATTCGGTATTGAGGGAACATACCTCAAAATAATAAGAACTATTTATGACAAACCCACAACCAATATCATACTGAATGGGCAAAAACTGGAAAAATTCCCTTTGAAAACTGGCACAAGACAGGGATGCCCTCTCTCACCACTCCTATTCAGCATAGTGTTGGAAGTTCTGGCTAGGGCAATCAGGCAAGAGAAAGAAATCAAAGGTATTCAGTTAGGAAAAGAAGAAGTCAAATTGTCCTTGTTTGCAGATGACATGATTGTATACTTAGAAAACCCCATCGTCTCAGCCCAAAACCTTCTTAAGCTGATAAGCAACTTCAGCAAAGTCTCAGGATACAAACTTAATGTGCAAAAATCACAAGCATTCTTATACACCAGTAACAGACAAGCAGAGAGCCAAATCAGGAATGAACTTCCATTCACAATTGCTTCAAAGAGAATAAAATACCTAGGAATCCAACTTACAAGGGATGTAAAGGACCTCTTCAAGGAGAACTACAAACCACTGCTCAGTGAAATCAAAGAGGACAAAAACAAATGGAAGAACATACCATGCTCATGGATAGGAAGAATCAATATCGTGAAAATGGCCATACCGCCCAAGGTTAATTATAGATTCAATGCCATCCACATCAAGCTACCAATGAGTTTCTTCACTGAATTGGAAAAAACTGCTTTAAAGTTCATATGGAACCAAAAAAGAGCCCGCATTGCCAAGAAAATCCTAAGTCAAAAGGACAAAGCCGGAGGCATCACGCTACCTGACTTCAAACTATACTACAAGGCTACAGTAACCATAACAGCATGGTACTGGTACCAAAACAGAGATATAGACCAATGGAACAGAACGGAGCCCTCAGAAATAATGCCACACATCTACAGCCATCTGATCTTGACAAACCTGACAAAAACAAGAAATGGGGAAAG